>NW_025748475.1:0-34571 GCF_021184085.1 Oncorhynchus gorbuscha
TATATCCACTCAGTATAATACTGCTGAGGCAGACTCTATATCCACTCAGTATAATACTGTTGAGGCAGACTCTATATCCACTCAGTATAATACTGTTGAGGCAGACTCTATATCCACTCAGTATAATACTGCTGAGGCAGACTCTATATCCACTCAGTATAATACTGCTGAGGCAGACTCTATATCCACTCAGTATAATACTGCTGAGGCAGACTCTACATCCACTCAGTATAATACTGTTGAGGCAGACTCTATATCCACTCAGTATAATACTGTTGAGGCAGACTCTATATCCACTCAGTATAATACTGTTGAGGCAGACTACATCCACTCAGTATAATACTGTTGAGGCAGACTCTATATCCACTCAGTATAATACTGCTGAGGCAGACTCTATATCCACTCAGTATAATACTGCTGAGGCAGACTCTATATCCACTCAGTATAATACTGCTGAGGCAGACTCTATATCCACTCAGTATAATACTGTTGAGGCAGACTCTATATCCACTCAGTATAATACTGTTGAGGCAGACTCTATATCCACTCAGTATAATACTGCTGAGGCAGACTCTATATCCACTCAGTATAATACTGCTGAGGCAGACTCTATATCCACTCAGTATAATACTGCTGAGGCAGACTCTATATCCACTCAGTATAATACTGTTGAGGCAGACTCTATATCCACTCAGTATAATACTGCTGAGGCAGACTCTATATCCACTCAGTATAATACTGTTGAGGCAGACTCTATATCCACTCAGTATAATACTGCTGAGGCAGACTCTATATCCACTCAGTATAATACTGTTGAGGCAGACTCTATATCCACTCAGTATAATACTGCTGAGGCAGACTCTATATCCACTCAGTATAATACTGCTGAGGCAGACTCACTCATCAGTATAATCGTTGAGGCAGACTCTATGTCCATAATACTGCTGAGGCAGACTCTATATCCACTCAGTATAATACTGCTGAGGCAGACTCTATATCCACTCAGTATAATACTGCTGAGGCAGACTCTATATCCACTCAGTATAATACTGCTGAGGCAGACTCTATATCCACTCAGTATAATACTGCTGAGGCAGACTCTATATCCACTCAGTATAATACTGCTGAGGCAGACTCTATATCCACTCAGTATAATACTGCTGAGGCAGACTCTATATCCACTCAGTATAATACTGTTGAGGCAGACTCTATATCCACTCAGTATAATACTGTTGAGGCAGACTACATCCACTCAGTATAATACTGTTGAGGCAGACTACATCCACTCAGTATAATACTGCTGAGGCAGACTCTATATCCACTCAGTATAATACTGTTGAGGCAGACTACATCCACTCAGTATAATACTGTTGAGGCAGACTCTATATCCACTCAGTATAATACTGCTGAGGCAGACTCTATATCCACTCAGTATAATACTGTTGAGGCAGACTCTATATCCACTCAGTATAATACTGCTGAGGCAGACTCTATATCCACTCAGTATAATACTGTTGAGGCAGACTCTATATCCACTCAGTATAATACTGTTGAGCAGACTCTATATCCACTCAGTATAATACTGCTGAGGCAGACTCTATATCCACTCAGTATAATACTGTTGAGGCAGATCTATCCACTCAGTATAATGCTGCTGAGGCGAAGAACTCTATGTCCACTCAGTATAATACTGTTGAGGCAGACTCTATATCCACTCAGTATAATACTGCTGAGGCAGACTCTATATCCACTCCAGTATAATACTGTTGAGGCAGACTCTATATCCACTCAGTATAATACTGCTGAGGCAGACTCTATATCCACTCAGTATAATACTGTTGAGGCAGACTCTATATCCACTCAGTATAATACTGTTGAGGCAGACTCTATATCCACTCAGTATAATACTGTTGAGGCAGACTCTATATCCACTCAGTATAATACTGCTGAGGCAGACTCTATATCCACTCAGTATAATACTGTTGAGGCAGACTCTATATCCACTCAGTATAATACTGCTGAGGCAGACTCTATATCCACTCAGTATAATACTGTTGAGGCAGACTCTATATCCACTCAGTATAATACTGTTGAGGCAGACTACATCCACTCAGTATAATACTGTTGAGGCAGACTCTATATCCACTCAGTATAATACTGCTGAGGCAGACTCTACATCCACTCAGTATAATACTGTTGAGGCAGACTCTATATCCACTCAGTATAATACTGTTGAGGCAGACTCTATATCCACTCAGTATAATACTGTTGAGGCAGACTACATCCACTCAGTATAATACTGCTGAGGCAGACTCTATATCCACTCAGTATAATACTGTTGAGGCAGACTCTATATCCACTCAGTATAATACTGTTGAGGCAGACTCTATATCCTCCAGTATAATACTGCTGAGGCAGACTACATCCACTCTCAGTATAATACTGCTGAGGCAGACTCTATATCCCTCAGTATAATACTGCTGAGGCAGACTCTATATCCACTCAGTATAATACTGTTGAGGCAGACTCTACATCCACTCAGTATAATACTGCTGAGGCAGACTCTATATCCACTCAGTACTGTTGAGGCAGACTCTATATCCACTCAGTATAATACTGCTGAGGCAGACTCTATATCCACTCAGTATAATACTGTTGAGGCAGACTCTATATCCCTCAGTATAATACTGCTGAGGCAGACTCTATATCCACTCAGTATAATACTGCTGAGGCAGACTCTATATCCACTCAGTATAATACTGTTGAGGCAGACTCTATATCCACTCAGTATAATACTGTTGAGGCAGACTCTATATCCACTCAGTATAATACTGTTGAGGCAGACTACATCCACTCAGTATAATACTGCTGAGGCAGACTCTATATCCACTCAGTATAATACTGTTGAGGCAGACTCTATATCCACTCAGTATAATACTGTTGAGGCAGACTCTATATCCACTCAGTATAATACTGTTGAGGCAGACTCTACATCCACTCAGTATAATACTGTTGAGGCAGACTCTATATCCACTCAGTATAATACTGTTGAGGCAGACTCTATATCCACTCAGTATAATACTGTTGAGGCAGACTCTATATCCACTCAGTATAATACTGTTGAGGCAGACTCTATATCCACTCAGTATAATACTGTTGAGGCAGACTACATCCACTCAGTATAATACTGTTGAGGCAGACTCTATATCCACTCAGTATAATACTGTTGAGGCAGACTCTATATCCACTCAGTATAATACTGCTGAGGCAGACTCTACATCCACTCAGTATAATACTGTTGAGGCAGACTCTATATCCACTCAGTATAATACTGCTGAGGCAGACTCTATATCCACTCAGTATAATACTGTTGAGGCAGACTCTATATCCACTCAGTATAATACTGTTGAGACTCTATATCCACTCAGTATAATACTGCTGAGGCAGACTCTATATCCACTCAGTATAATACTGTTGAGGCAGACTCTATATCCACTCAGTATAATACTGCTGAGGCAGACTCTATATCCACTCAGTATAATACTGTTGAGGCAGACTCTATATCCACTCAGTATATACTGTTGAGGCAGACTCTATATCCACTCAGTATAATACTGTTGAGGCAGACTCTATATCCACTCAGTATAATACTGTTGAGGCAGACTCTATATCCACTCAGTATAATACTGTTGAGGCAGACTACATCCACTCAGTATAATACTGTTGAGGCAGACTCTATATCCACTCAGTATAATACTGTTGAGGCAGACTCTATATCCACTCAGTATAATACTGCTGAGGCAGACTCTATATCCACTCAGTATAATACTGTTGAGGCAGACTCTATATCCACTCAGTATATCACTGCTGAGGCAGACTCTATATCCACTCAGTATAATACTGTTGAGGCAGACTCTATATCACTCAGTATAATACTGCTGAGGCAGACTCTATATCCACTCAGTATAATACTGTTGAGGCAGACTCTATATCCACTCAGTATAATACTGTTGAGGCAGACTCTATATCCACTCAGTATAATACTGCTGAGGCAGACTACATCCACTCAGTATAATACTGTTGAGGCAGACTACATCCACTCAGTATAATACTGTTGAGGCAGACTCTATATCCACTCAGTATAATACTGTTGAGGCAGACTCTATATCCACTCAGTATAATACTGTTGAGGCAGACTCTATATCCACTCAGTATAATACTGTTGAGGCAGACTATATCCACTCAGTATAATACTGTTGAGGCAGACTCTATATCCACTCAGTATAATACTGCTGAGGCAGACTCTATATCCACTCAGTATAATACTGTTGAGGCAGACTCTATATCCACTCAGTATAATACTGTTGAGGCAGACTCTATATCCACTCAGTATAATACTGTTGAGGCAGACTCTATATCCACTCAGTATAATACTCTGAGGCAGACTCTATATCCACTCAGTATAATACTGTTGAGGCAGACTCTATATCCACTCAGTATAATACTGTTGAGGCAGACTCTATATCCACTCAGTATAATACTGCTGAGGCAGACTCTATATCCACTCAGTATAATACTGTTTGAGGCAGACTCTATATCCACTCAGTATAATACTGCTGAGGCAGACTCTATATCCACTCAGTATAATACTGTTGAGGCAGACTCTATATCCACTCAGTATAATACTGTTGAGGCAGACTCTATATCCACTCAGTATAATACTGTTGAGGCAGACTCTATATCCACTCAGTATAATACTGCTGAGGCAGACTCTATATCCACTCAGTATAATACTGCTGAGGCAGACTCTATATCCACTCAGTATAATACTGTTGAGGCAGACTCTATATCCACTCAGTATAATACTGTTGAGGCAGACTCTATATCCACTCAGTATAATACTGCTGAGGCAGACTCTATATCCACTCAGTATAATACTGTTGAGGCAGACTCTATATCCACTCAGTATAATACTGTTGAGGCAGACTCTATATCCACTCAGTATAATACTGTTGAGGCAGACTACATCCACTCAGTATAATACTGTTGAGGCAGACTCTATATCCACTCAGTATAATACTGTTGAGGCAGACTCTATATCCACTCAGTATAATACTGTTGAGGCAGACTCTATATCCACTCAGTATAATACTGTTGAGGCAGACTCCTACATCCACTCAGTATAATCCACTCAGTATTATACTGTTGAGGCAGACTCTATATCCACTCAGTATAATACTGTTGAGGCAGACTCTATATCCACTCAGTATAATACTGTTGAGGCAGACTCTATATCCACTCAGTATAATACTGTTGAGGCAGACTCTATATCCACTCAGTATAATACTGCTGAGGCAGACTCTACATCCACTCAGTATAATACTGTTGAGGCAGACTCATCCATCAGTATAATACTGTTGAGGCAGACTCTATATCCACTCAGTATAATACTGTTGAGGCAGACTCTATATCCACTCAGTATAATACTGTTGAGGCAGACTCTATATCCACTCAGTATAATACTGTTGAGGCAGACTCTATATCCACTCAGTATAATACTGCTGAGGCAGACTCTATATCCACTCAGTATAATACTGTTGAGGCAGACTCTATATCCACTCAGTATAATACTGCTGAGGCAGACTCTATATCCACTCAGTATAATACTGTTGAGGCAGACTCTATATCCACTCAGTATAATACTGTTGAGGCAGACTCTATATCCACTCAGTATAATACTGTTGAGGCAGACTCTACATCCACTCAGTATAATACTGCTGAGGCAGACTCTATATCCACTCAGTATAATACTGCTGAGGCAGACTCTATATCCACTCAGTATAATACTGTTGAGGCAGACTCTATATCCACTCAGTATAATACTGTTGAGGCAGACTCTATATCCACTCAGTATAATACTGTTGAGGCAGACTCTATATCCACTCAGTATAATACTGCTGAGGCAGACTCTATATCCACTCAGTATAATACTGTTGAGGCAGACTACATCCACTCAGTATAATACTGTTGAGGCAGACTCTATATCCACTCAGTATAATACTGTTGAGGCAGACTCTATATCCACTCAGTATAATACTGTTGAGGCAGACTCTATATCCACTCAGTATAATACTGTTGAGGCAGACTCTATATCCACTCAGTATAATACTGCTGAGGCAGACTCTATATCCACTCAGTATAATACTGCTGAGGCAGATATCCACTCAGTATAATACTGTTGAGGCAGACTCTATATCCACTCAGTATAATACTGCTGAGGCAGACTCTATATCCACTCAGTATAATACTGTTGAGGCAGACTCTATATCCACTCAGTATAATACTGCTGAGGCAGACTCTATATCCACAGTATAATAGGTTGCATAAGTATAATACTGTTGAGGCAGACTCTATATCCACTCAGTATAATACTGTTGAGGCAGACTCTATATCCACTCAGTATAATACTGTTGAGGCAGACTCTGATCCACTCCTGAGGCAGTATCCACTCAGTATAATACTGTTGAGGCAGACTCTACATCCACTCAGTATAATACTGCTGAGGCAGACTCTATATCCACTCAGTATAATACTGTTGAGGCAGACTTATCCACTCAGTGTAATACTGCTGCGGCAGGGTATCCACTCAGTGTAATAGTTGCAAGTTCAAATCCACTCAGTGTAATACTGACAATATCCACAAATACTGTCGAGGAAGCTCTGCCCCTGTAATACAGGCAAGTTAATCCACTCAGTGTTCCTAGGCCGTGGAAGCCTAGAAATCAGTAAGAATTTGTTCCTAATGACTTGCCTAGTTAAATAAAAATAAAATAAAATATCCACTCAGTGTAATACTGTTGCCATGGAAGCTCTAGATCCACTCAGTGTAATACTGTTGCCGTGGAAGCTCTAGATCCACTCAGTGTAATACTGTTGCCGTGGAAGCTCTAGATCTACTCAGTGTAATACTGTTGCCGTGGAAGCTCTAGATCCACTCAGTGCAATACTGTTGCCGTGGAAGCTCTTTCCGTCTACTGACCTTGTTGAATGTGTTGACAAGACATGTTGCTGTTGCTATGACACTGTAATCAGACATGTTGCTGTTGCTATGACACTGTAATCAGACATGTTGCTGTTGCTATGACACTGTAATCAGACATGTTGCTGTTGCTATGACACTGTAATCAGGCACTGTAATCAGGCTGTTGCTGTTGCTATGACACTGTAATCAGACATGTTGCTGTTGCTATGACACTGTAATCAGGCATGTTGCTGTTCAGGCAAGTTGCTGTTGCTATGACACTGTAATCAGGCAAGTAAAAATGGTTTTAAAAAATTTCAAACTTTTTACCAATCAGTTTTTTTATTGGTTAATAGCAGCAGGTGTTTAATAAGTATTCTTCACTATAGTTGATAGTAAATCTACCATTTTATTGAACAGCTTACTGATGGGTTTCTCTAACACCATTTAAACAATCAATTCTGGTATTATTGAGCTGTAATCAGGATGGACTGACTTCCTTCTGTTTCCTCCCTCAGCTTGACTCCAGACAGTCAAAGATCCATGATTAAAACATCAATTAGATGGTAACGTCTCAAATGGCCCCCTGGTCTAAAGTAGTGCACTACATAGGGAATAGGGTTCTATAGGGCTCTGGTCTAAAGTAGTGTACTATATAGGGAATAGGGTTCTATAGGGCTCTGGTCTAAAGTAGTGCACTATATAGGGAATAGGGTTCTATAGGGCTCTGGTCTAAAGTAGTGCACTATATGGGGAATAGGGTTCTATAGGGCTCTGGTCTAAAGTAGGGCACTATATAGGGAATAGGAGCAACGAACCGCCCTTGCTGTCTCTGCCTGGCCGGTTCCCCTTTTTCCACTGGGATTCTCTGCCTCTAACCCTGTTACGGGGGCTGAGTCACTGGCTTGCTGGGGCTCTCTCGTGCCGTCCCTGGGGGGGGGGGGATGCGTCACCTGGGTGGGTTGATTCACTGTTGTGGTCGGCCTGTCTGGGTTCCCCCACCCCTTGGGTTGTACCGTGTCGGAGATCTTTGTGGGCTATACTCGGCCTTGTCTCAGGATGGTAAGTTGGTGGTTGAAGATTTCCCTCTAGTGGTGTGGGGGCTGTGCTTGGCAAAGTGGGTGGGGTTATATCCTTCCTGTTTGGCCCTGTCCGGGGTGTCCTCGGATGGGGCCACAGTGTCTCCTGACCCCTCCTGTCTCAGCCTCCAGTATTTATGCTGCAGTAGTTTATGTGTCGGGGGGCTAGGGTCAGTTTGTTTATCTGGAGTACTTCTCCTGTCCTATTCAGTGTCCTGTAAATCTAAGTGTGTGCGTTCTCTAATTCTCTCCTTCTCTTTCTTTCTCTCTCTCGGAGGACCTGAGCCCTAGAACCATGCCCCAGGACTACCTGACATGATGACTCCTTGCTGTCCCCAGTCCACCTGGCCATGCTGCTGCTCCAGTTTCAAGGCCTGGGCCCTAGGACCATGTCCCAGGACTACCTGACATGAGGACTCCCTTGCTGTCCCCAGTCCACCTGGCCATGCTCCTGCTCCAGTTTCAACTGTTCTGCCTTACTATTATTCAACCATGCTGGTCATTTATGAACATTTGAACATCTTGGCAGGGCTCTGTTATAGTCCACTGGCACAGCCAGAAGAGAGGCCACCCCACATATGTTCTGGTGTAATCTCCTGGCACAGCCAGTAGGACTGCACTATACTCTCTCTAATTCTCTCTTTCTTTCTCTCTCTAAGGACCTGAGCCCTAGGACCGTGCCCCAGGACTACCTGACATGATGGCTCCTTGCTGTCCCCAGTCCATCTGACTGTGCTGCTGCTCCAGTTTCAACTGTTCTGCCTATTATTATTTGACCATGCTGGTCATTTATGAACATTTGAACATCTTGGTCATGTTCTGTTATAATCTCTACCCGGCACAGCCAGAAGAGGACTATATCCCACATAGCCCGGTTCCTCTCTAGGTTTCTTCCTAGGTTTTGGCCTTCTAGGGAGTTTTTCCTAGCCACCGTGCTTTTACACCTGCATTGTTTGCTGTTTGGGGTTTTAGGCTGGGTTTCTGTACAGCACTTTGAGATATCAGCTGATGGACGAAGGGCTATATAAATAAATTTGATTTGATTTGATTTGATTTGATTTGATTTGATTTGATTCTATAGGGCTCTGGTCCTAAAGTAGGGCACTATATAGGGAATAGGGTTCCATAGGGCTCTGGTCTAAAGTAGTGCACTATATAGGGAATAGGTGCTATAGGGCTCTGGTCTAAAGTAGTGTACTATAGGAATAGGGTTCTATAGGGGCTCTGATCTAAAGTAGTGCACTATATAGGGAATAGGGTTCTATAGGGCTCTGGTCTAAGTAGTGCACTATATAGGGAATAGGGTTCTATAGGGCTCTAAAGTAAAGTAGTGCACTATATAGGGAATAGGGTTCTGGTCTAAAGTAGTGCACTATATAGGGAATAGGGTTCTATAGGGCTCTGGTCTAAAGTAGTGTACTATATAGGGAATAGGTTCTATAGGGCCTGGTCTAAAGTAGTGTACTATATAGGGAATAGGGTTCATAGGGCTCTGGTCAAAGCAGTGCACTATATAGGGAATAGGGTTCTATAGGGCTCTGGTCTAAAGTAGTGCACTATATAGGGAATAGGGTGCTATAGGGCTCTGGTCTAAAGTAGTGCACTATAGAGGGAATAGGGTTCTGGTCTAAAGTAGTGCACTCTAAGGGAATAGGGTTCTATAGGGGTCCTGGTCTAAAAGTAGTGCACTATATAGGGAATAGGGTTCTATAGGGTTCTGGTCTAAAGTAGTGCACTATATAGGGAATAGGGTTCTATAGGGCTCTGGTCTAAGTAGTGTACTATATAGGGAATAGGGTTCTATAGGGCTCTGGTCTAAAGTAGTGTACTATATAGGAATAGGGTTCTATAGGGCTCTGGTCTAAAGTAGTGTACTATGGGAATAGGGTTCTATAGGGCTCTGGTCTAAAGTAGTGTACTATATAGGGAATAGGGTTCTATAGGGCTCTGGTGTAAAGGAGTGCACTATATAGGGAATAGGGTTCCATAGGGCTCTGGTGTAAAGGAGTGCACTATATAGGGAATAGGGTTCTGGTCTAAGTAGTGTACATATAGGAATAGGGTTCTATAGGGCTCTGGTCTAAAGTAGTGCACTATATAGGGAATAGGGTTCCATAGGGTTCTGGTCTAAAGTAGTGCACTATATAGGGAATAGGGTTCCATAGGGCTCTGGTGTAAAGGAGTGCACTATATAGGGAATAGGGTTCCATAGGGCTCTGGTGTAAAGTAGTGTACTATATAGGGAATAGGGTTCTAGGGCTCTGGTCTAAAGTAGTGCACTATATAGGGAATAGGGTTCTATAGGGCACTGGTCTAAAGTAGTGCACTATATAGGAATAGGGTTCTATAGGGCTCTGGTCTAAAGTAGCCCTACTATATAGGGAATAGGGTTCCATAGGGCTCTGGTCTAAAGTAGTGTACTATATAGGGAATAGGGTTCTATAGGGCTTTGGTCTAAAGTAGTGTACTATATAGGGAATAGGGTTCTATAGGGCTCTGGTCTAAAGTAGTGTACTATATAGGGAATAGGGTTCTATAGGGCTCTGGTCGAAAGTAGTGTACTATATAGGGAATAGGGTTCCATAGGGCTCTGGTCTAAAGTAGCCCTACTATATAGGGAATAGGGTTCCATAGGGCTCTGGTCTAAAGTAATGTACTATATAGGGATTAGGGTTCTATAGGGCTCTGGTCTAAAGTAGTGTACTATATAGGGAATAGGGTTCTATAGGGCTCTGGTCTAAAGTAGTGTACTATATAGGGAATAGGGTTCTATAGGGCTCTGGTCTAAAGTAGTGTACTATATAGGGAATAGGGTTCTATAGGGCTCTGGTCTAAAGTAGTGCACTATATAGGGAATAGAGTTCTATAAGTCTCTGGTCTAAAGTAGTGTACTATATAGGGAATAGGGTTCTATAAGGCTCTGGTCTAAAGTAGTGTACTATATAGGGAATAGGGTTCTATAAGGCTCTGGTCTAAAGTAGTGTACTATATAGGGAATAGGGTTCTATAGGGCTCTGGTCTATAGTAGTGTACTATATAGGGAATAGGGTTCTATAGGGCTCTGGTCTATAGTAGTGTACTAAATAGGGAATAGGGTTCTATAGGGCTCTGGTCTAAAGTAGTGTACTATATAGGGAATAGGGTTCTATAGGGCTCTGGTCTAAAGTAGTGTACTATATAGGGAATAGGGTTCTATAGGGCTCTGGTCTAAAGTAGTGCACTATATAGGGAATAGAGTTCTATAAGTCTCTGGTCTAAAGTAGTGTACTATATAGGGAATAGGGTTCTATAGGGCTCTGGTCTAAAGTAGTGTACTATATAGGGAATAGGGTTCCATAGGGCTCTGGTCTAAAGTAGTGTACTATATAGGGAATAGGGTTCTATAGGGCTCTGGTCTAAAGTAGTGTACTATATAGGGAATAGGGTTCTATAGGGCTCTGGTCTAAAGTAGTGTACTATATAGGGAATAGGGTTCTATAGGGCTCTGGTCTAAAGTAGTGTACTATATAGGGAATAGGGTTCCATAGGGCTCTGGTCTAAAGTATTGTACTATATAGGGAATAGGGTTCTATAGGCCTCTGGTCTAAAGTAGTGCACTATATAGGGAATAGGGTTCTATAGGGCTCTGGTCTAAAGTAGGGCACTATATAGGGAATAGGGTTCTATAGGGCTCTGGTCTAAAGTAGTGTACTATATAGGGAATAGGGTTCTATAAGGCTCTGGTCTAAAGTAGTGTACTATATAGGGAATAGGGTTCCATAGGGCTCTGGTCTAAAGTATTGTACTATATAGGGAATAGGGTTCTATAGGCCTCTGGTCTAAAGTAGTGCACTATATAGGGAATAGGGTTCTATAGGGCTCTGGTCTAAAGTAGGGCACTATATAGGGAATAGGGTTCTATAAGGCTCTGGTCTAAAGTAGTGTACTATATAGGGAATAGGGTTCTATAAGGCTCTGGTCTAAAGTAGTGCACTATATAGGGAATAGGGTTCTGGTCTGGTCTATAGTAGTGTACTATATAGGGAATAGGGTTCTATAGGGCTCTGGTCTATAGTAGTGCACTATATAGGGAATAGGGTTCTATAGGGCTCTGGTCTAAAGTAGTGTACTATATAGGGAATAGGGTTCTATAGGGCTCTGGTCTAAAGTAGTGCACTATATAGGAATAGGGTTCTATAGGGCTCTGGTCTAAAGTAGTGCACTATATAGGGAATAGGGTTCTATAGGGCTCTGGTCTAAAGTAGTGTACTATATAGGGAATAGGGTTCTATAGGGCTCTGGTCTAAAGTAGTGTACTATATAGGGAATAGGGTTCCATAGGGCTCTGGTCTAAAGTAGTGTACTATATATGGAATAGGGTTCTATAGGGCTCTGGTCTAAAGTAGTGCACTATAGGGAATAGGGTTCTATAGGGCTCTGGTCTAAAGTAGTGTACTATATAGGGAATAGGGTTCTATAGGGCTCTGGTCTAAAGTAGTGTACTATATAGGGAATAGGGTTCTATAGGGCTCTGGTCTAAAGTATTGTACTATATAGGGAATAGGGTTCTATAGGGCTCTGGTCTAAAGTAGTGCACTATATAGGGAATAGGGTTCTATAGGGCTCTGGTCTAAAGTAGGGCACTATATAGGGAATAGGGTTCTATAGGGCTCTGGTCTAAAGTAGGGCACTATATAGGGAATAGGGTTCTATAGGGCTCTGGTCTAAAGTAGTGCACTATATAGGGAATAGGGTTCTATAGGGCTCTGGTCTAAAGTAGGGCACTATATAGGGAATAGGGTTCTATAGGGCTCTGGTCTAAAGTAGTGTACTATATAGGGAATAGGGTTCTATAGGGCTCTGGTCTAAAGTAGTGCACTATATAGGAATAGGGTTCTATAGGGCTCTGGTCTAAAGTAGTGCACTATATATGGAATAGGGTTCTATAGGGCTCTGGTGTAAAGTAGGGCACTATATAGGGAATAGGGTTCCATAGGGCTCTGGTGTGGAGTGCACTATATAGGAATAGGGTTCTGGTCTAAAAAGTAGTGTACTATATAGGGAATAGGGTTCTATAGGGCTCTGGTCTAAAGTAGTGCACTATATAGGAATAGGGTTCTATAGGGTTCTGGTCTGAAGTAGTGCA
Organism: Oncorhynchus gorbuscha; assembly: GCF_021184085.1. Taxonomy (NCBI): domain Eukaryota; kingdom Metazoa; phylum Chordata; class Actinopteri; order Salmoniformes; family Salmonidae; genus Oncorhynchus; species Oncorhynchus gorbuscha. Next base: position 13,226 of record NW_025748475.1, read on the forward strand.
CTATATAGGGAATAGGGTTCTATAGGGCTCTGGTCTAAAGTAGTGCACTATATAGGGAATAGGGTTCTGGTCTAAAGTAGTGCACTATATAGGGAATAGGGTTCTATAGGGCTCTGGTCTAAAGTAGTGCACTATATAGGGAATAGGGTGCTATAGGGCTCTGGTCTAAAGTAGTAAGAACTATATAGGGAATAGGGTAGGGCTCTGGTCTAAAGTAGTGTACTATATAGGGAATAGGGTTCTATAGGGTTCTGGTCTAAAGTAGGGCACTATATAGGGAATATGGTGCTATAGGGCTCTGGTCTAAAGTAGTGCACTTTATAGGGAATAGGGTTCTGGTGTAAAGTAGGGCACTATATAGGGAATAGGTTCTATAGGGCTCTGGTCTAAAGTAGGGCACTATAGGAATAGGGTTCTATAGTCCTCTGGTCTAAAGTAGTGCACTATATAGGGAATAGGGTTAGGGCTCTTGTCTAAAGTAGTGCACTATATAGGGAATAGGGTGCTATAGGGTCCTGGTCTAAAGTAGTGTACTATATAGGGAATAGGGTTCTATAGGGCTCTGGTGTAAAGTAGTGCACTATATAGGGAATATGGTTCTGGTCTAAAGTAGTGCACTATATAGGGAATAGGGTGCTATAGGGTCTGGTCTAAAGTAGTGCACTATATAGGGAATAGGGTTCTATTCTGGTCTAAAGTAGTGCACTATATAGGGAATAGGGTTCTATAGGGCTCTGGTCTAAAGTAGTGCACTATATATAGGGAATAGGGTTCCATAGGGATCTGGTCTAAAGTAGTGTACTGTATAGGGAATAGGGTTCCATAGGGCTCTGGTCTAAAGTAGTGTACTATATAGGGAATAGGGTTCTATAGGGCTCTGGTCTAAAGTAGTGCACTATATAGGAATAGGGTGCTATAGGGCTCTGGTCTAAAGTAGTGTACTATATAGGGAATAGGGTTCTATAGGGCTCTGGTCTAAAGTAGTGCACTATATAGGGAATAGGGTTCTATAGGGCTCTGGTCTAAAGTAGGGCACTATATAGGGAATAGGGTTCTATAGGGCTCTGGTCTAAAGTAGTGCACTATATAGGGAATAGGGTTCTATAGGGCTCTGGTCTAAAGTAGGGCACTATATAGGGAATAGGGTTCTATAGGGTTCTGGTCTAAAGTAGGGCACTATATAGGGAATAGGGTTCTATAGGGCTCTGGTCTAAAGTAGGGCACTATATAGGGAATAGGGTTCTATAGGGCTCTGGTCTAAAGTAGGGCACTATATAGGGAATAGGGTTCTATAGGGCTCTGGTCTAAAGTAGTGCACTATATAGGGAATAGGGTTCTATAGGGCTCTGGTCTAAAGTAGGGCACTATATAGGAATAGGTTCTATAGGGCTCTGGTCTAAAGTAGGGCACTATATAGGGAATAGGGTTCTATAGGGCTCTGGTCTAAAGTAGTGCACTATATAGGGAATAGGGTGCTATAGGGCTCTGGTCTAAAGTAGTGTACTATATAGGAATAGGGTTCTATAGGGCTCTGGTCTAAAGTAGTGCACTATATAGGGAATAGGGTTCTATAGGGCTCTGGTCTAAAGTAGTGCACTATATAGGGAATAGGTGCTATAGGGCTCTGGTCTAAAGTAGTGCACTATATAGGGAATAGGGTTCTGGTCTAAAGTAGTGCACTATATAGGAATAGGGTTCTATAGGGCTCTGGTCTAAAGTAGTGCACTATATAGGGAATAGGGTGCTATAGGGCTCTGGTCTAAAGTCGTGTACTATATAGGGAATAGGGTTCTATAGGGCTCTGGTCTAAAGTAGTGCACTATATAGGGAATAGGGTTCTATAGGGCTCTGGTCTAAAGTAGTGCACTATATAGGGAATAGGGTGCTATAGGGCTCTGGTCTAAAGTAGTGCACTATATAGGGAATAGGGTTCTGGTGTAAAGTAGTGCACTATATAGGGAATAGGGTTCTATAGGGCTCTGGTCTAAAGTAGTGCACTATATAGGGAATAGGGTTCTATAGGGCTCTGGTGTAAAGGAGTGCACTATATAGGGAATAGGGTTCCATAGGGCTCTGGTCTAAAGTAGTGCACTATATAGGGAATAGGGTTCTGGTCTAAAGTAGTGCACTATATAGGGAATAGGGTTCCATAGGGCTCTGGTGTAAAGGAGTGCACTATATAGGGAATAGGGTTCCATAGGGCTCTGGTGTAAAGGAGTGCACTATATAGGGAATAGGGTTCCATAGGGCTCTGGTGTAAAGGACTGCACTATATAGGGAATAGGGCTCTGGTCTAAAGTAGTGCACTATATAGGGAATAGGGTTCTATAGGGCTCTGGTCTAAAGTAGTGAACTATATAGGGAATAGGGTTCTGGTCTAAAGTAGTGTACTATATAGGGAATAGGGTTCATAGGGCTCTGGTCTAAAGTAGTGCACTATATAGGGAATAGGGTTCTATAGGGCTCTGGTCTAAAGTAATGCACTATATAGGGAATAGGTTCTATAGGGCTCTGGTCTAAAAAGTAATGCACTATATAGGGAATAGGGTTCTGGTCTATAGTAGTGCACTATATAGGAATAGGGTGCTATAGGGTCCTGGTCTAAAGTAGTGCACTATATAGGGAATAGGGTTCTATAGGGCTCTGGTCTAAAGTAGTGCACTATATAGGGAATAGGGTTCTGGTCTAAAGTAGTGCACTATATAGGGAATAGGGTGCTATAGGGTCCTGGTCTAAAGTAGTGCACTATATAGGGAATAGGGTTCTATAGGGCTCTGGTCTAAAGTAGTGCACTATATAGGGAATAGGGTTCTATAGGGCTCTGGTCTAAAGTAGTGCACTATATAGGGAATAGGGTTCCATAGGGCTCTGGTCTAAAGTAGTGTACTGTATAGGGAATAGGGTTCCATAGGGCTCTGGTCTAAAGTAGTGTACTATATAGGGAATATGGTTCTATAGGGCTCTGGTCTAAAGTAGTGCACTATATAGGGAATAGGGTGCTATAGGGCTCTGGTCTAAAGTAGTGTACTATATAGGGAATAGGGTTCTATAGGGCTCTGGTCTAAAGTAGTGCACTATATAGGAATAGGGTTCTATAGGGCTCTGGTCTAAAGTAGGGCACTATATAGGGAATAGGTTCTATAGGGCTCTGGTCTAAAGTAGTGCACTATATAGGGAATAGGGTTCTATAGGGCTCTGGTCTAAAGTAGGGCACTATATAGGGAATAGGGTTCTATAGGGCTCTGGTCTAAAGTAGGCACTATATAGGGAATAGGGTTCTATAGGGCTCTGGTCTAAAGTAGGGCACTATATAGGGAATAGGGTGCTATAGGGCTCTGGTCTAAAGTAGGGCACTATATAGGGAATGGGGTTCTATAGGGCTCTGGTCTAAAGTAGTGCACTATATAGGAATAGGGTTCTATAGGGCTCTGGTCTAAAGTAGGGCACTATATAGGGAATAGGGTTCTATAGGGCTCTGGTCTAAAGTAGGGCACTATATAGGGAATAGGGTTCTATAGGGCTCTGGTCTAAAGTAGTGCACTATATAGGGAATAGGGTGCTATAGGGCTCTGGTCAAAGTAGTGTACTATATAGGGAATAGGGTTCATAGGGCTCTGGTCTAAAGTAGTGCACTATATAGGGAATAGGGTTCTATAGGGCTCTGGTCTAAAGTAGTGCACTATATAGGGAATAGGGTGCTATAGGGCTCTGGTCTAAAGTAGTGCACTATATAGGGAATAGGGTTCTGGTCTGGTCTAAAGTAGTGCACTATATAGGGAATAGGGTTCTATAGGGCTCTGGTCTAAAGTAGTGCACTATATAGGGAATAGGTGCTATAGGGCTCTGGTCTAAAGTCGTGTACTATATAGGGAATAGGGTTCTATAGGGCTCTGGTCTAAAGTAGTGCACTATATAGGAATAGGGTTCTATAGGGCTCTGGTCTAAAGTAGTGCACTATATAGGGAATAGGGTTGCTATAGGGCTCTGGTCTAAAGTAGTGCACTATATAGGGAATAGGGTTCTAGGGTGTAAAGTAGTGCACTATATAGGGAATAGGGTTCTATAGGGCTCTGGTCTAAAGTAGTGCACTATATAGGGAATAGGGTTCATAGGGTTCTGGTCCAAAGTAGTGCATATATAGGGAATAGGGTTCTATAGGGCTCTGGTCTAAAGTAGTGCACTATATAGGAATAGGGTTCTATAGGGCTCTGGTCTAAAGTAGAGCACTATATAGGGAATTGGGTTCTATAGGGCTCTGGTCTAAAGTAGTGCACTATATAGGGAATAGGGTTCTATAGGGCTCTGGTCTAAAGTAGTGTACTATATAGGGAATAGGGTTCTATAGGGCTCTGGTCTAAAGTAGTGCACTATATAGGGAATAGGGTTCTATAGGGCTCTGGTCTAAAGTAATGCACTATATAGGGAATAGGGTTCTATAGGGCTCTGGTCTAAAGTAGTGCACTATATAGGGAATAGGATGCTATAGGGCTCTGGTCTAAAGTAGTGCACTATAGGGAATAGGGTTCTATAGGGCTCTGGTCTAAAGTAGTGCACTATATAGGGAATAGGGTTCCATAGGGCTCTGGTGTAAAGGAGTGCACTATATAGGGAATAGGGTTCCATAGGGCTCTGGTGTAAAGTAGTGACTATATAGGGGAATAGGGTTCTGGTCTAAAGTAGTGCACTATATAGGGAATAGGGTTCCATAGGGCTCTGGTGTAAAGGAGTGCACTATATAGGGAATAGGGTTCCATAGGGCTCTGGTGTAAAGTAGTGCACTATATAGGGAATAGGGCTCTGGTCTAAAGTAGTGCACTATATAGGGAATAGGGTTCTATAGGGCTCTGGTCTAAAGTAGTGAACTATATAGGGAATAGGGTTCTGGTCTAAAGTAGTGTACTATATAGGGAATAGGGTTCCATAGGGCTCTGGTCTAAAGTAGTGCACTATACAGGAATAGGGTTCTATAGGGCTCTGGTCTAAAGTAATGCACTATATAGGGAATAGGGTTCTATAGGGCTCTGGTCTAAAGTAATGCACTATATAGGAATAGGGTTAGGGCTCTGGTCTAAAGTAGTGTTCTATATAGGGAACAGGGTTCTATAGGGCTCTGGTCTAAAGTAGTGCACTATATAGGGAATAGGGTTCTATAGGGCTCTGGTCTAAAGTAGTGGACTATATAGGGAATAGGGTTCTATAGGGCTTTGGTCTAAAGTAGTGGACTATATAGGGAATAGGGTTCTATAGGGCTCTGGTCTAAAGTAGTGCACTATATAGGGAATAGGGTTCTAACATAAACTGAAAGGCGACATTATTAAAACCTGCTCTTCTCTAAAGACAGGAACATATCTTTCCTAACACACACACACACACACACACACACACACACACACACACACACACACACACACACACACACACACACACACACACACACACACACACACACACACACACACACACACACACACACACAAACACTCACACACACACACACACACACACACAAACCCTCACACAGACAAACACACACACACACACAGACAAACACTCACACACAGACAAACACACACACACAGACAAACACACACACACACACACACACACACACACACACACACACACACACACACACACACACACACACACATACACACAGACAAACCCTCACACACACACACACAGACAAACACTCACACACAAACCCTCAAACACTCACACACAGACAAACACTCACACACAGACAAACACTCACTCACTCAGACAAACAGACACACACACACACACACACACACACACACACACACACACACACACACACACACACACACACACACACACACACACACACACACACACACACACACACACACACACACACACACACACACACACACACACTGTGTAGTGAGGGAGGCAGCAATATGGTAGGGTTGTACTGGAATCTAAGGAAAGTCACTGAGAAAATGTGATTTGGGAGTTTAGTGAATTTGACCACCAAAATACTTCTTAGAGATTGGTGGAATGGATAGAGAGAACTGCAGACACAATATGAGCTTTAGGGCTTCTCCCAAATGGTACCCTATTCCCTATATAGTGCACTCCAGAGCCCTATAGCATTTGCTACACTACTTAACATCTGCTAACCATGTGTATGTGCAAATAAAATTTGATTTGATTATTGCACCCTATTCCTATATAGTGCACTACTTTAGACCAGGGGGCCATAGCCCATAGGGCTCTGTTCAGGGCTAGTGAACTTTATAGGGAATAGGTGTCATTTGGGACACTTACTTGAGTTTAAAGATGAAATACGACAGCCTGACCCCATTCTCTTCCTCCAGATTTAACTCTGTCTCCCTAAACGGGGAGGGATATTGCCAGAAACGACAACTCGCTGGACAGGAAGTGACTTTGACAGCCTTTTCTGGAGGATGGAATTTCAATCGTCTGAGAGTTTTAATAGAGGAGAGATTTATACAGCTTTGGGAAGAGGAGAAGAGGATTGTGTACTGCTGAGGTGGCCATTTTTAAGATTGTCATGTACACAAAGAGGAGCACTAGAGTCTCAAATGGTACCCTATTCCCTACGTAGTGCACTTCTTTTGTCCAGGGCCCATGTGGTCTGATCAACAATATATATATATAGGACATAGAGTGCCATTTGGGATGCTGTCTTCATTTTTGACTTCTTTCTTTGGAACGGAGATGGAGGAGCTCAACGGCTTTAACTAGGCATCATCAGTAGAAAGGTTTAACTCAGATCCCACGACTGAAATAGCAATATTTTTTGGGTTCTATTCAATCTGGATCGCTGAAAGTGTTAGGGTCATTTCCAATTGAAATGACAATTCTAAGCCAACAAGAACTCGTCCAGAAGCGGCACTCCTAGTGGCCAGAGACTTTAATGCGGGCAAACTGAAATCCATTAGTTTTTTTTAACCTTTATTAAACCAAGCAAGTCAGTTAAGAAAAAATTATAATTTTCAATGACAGCCTAGGGACAGTGGGTTAACTGCCTGTTCAGGGCAGAACGACAGATTTGTACCTTGTCAGCTCGGTGATTTGAACTTGCAACCTTCCGGTTACTAGTCCAACGCTCTAACCACTAGGCTACCCTGGCGCCCCTCATTTCTACCAGCATGTCAACCAGAGGAAAAACAACTCTAGACCACTTTTACTCCACACACAAAGACACATGCAAAGCTCTCCCTCACCCTCCATTTGGCTAATCTGAACATAATTCTATGCTCTTGATTCCTGCTTACAAGCAAAAACGAACTACTACTGTCATGATGTTGCCCTCTTTGGGTACAGCAAGCCCCATTCCCCTCTCCCTGTATCCTACACACAGGCTGCTGTGGTCAGAGATTAGGGCCAAGTTAGGGTCGGGCATCCTGGGACAGGCCCTTTTCTGCAACTCCCGAATAAAACCCCAACTTTGAGAATTTCTAAACAGACCATGTTTCCCTCAATTACGAGAAGACAAAAGTTGCAGACCAGCTTACCTCGATAACGAGAGGTTTGAGTAGATGGCTGAATCTTTTAACCATAAGATGTGGTTAAACTCTTAGACTATCGATACCGACAGAATAAGAACAAGTCTTTGATATTAATTACTAGTCTGCAGCTAGGAATTTGGTATCATTGAACACGAAGACCGACAACTGCCAAACATCTATCTACAACAACATGAATGAATGTCACTCTGAACTATCCATTCTAACCACGACAGAGAGGGCGGACAACCTCTCCAACAGAAGCAAACGTTTCAACTGAGACCCCAACGACACACTGAGCATAAATGTATATACTGATTGCAATTGTCCCTGAAAGATTGAGTGTTCATGTGCAAAGGATTAGCATTTCAATTGTTATAATTATCAACTGTGTGTTGTCTTATCTCAGTCGACCCCCACTTCCCTTTTGTATACCAAGCCGCGATGCCGGTTTATCCCACTAGGGAAACTCCCTTATCATTTCCTTGTAACTATCTACTGTTTGTTTATGCATTTCTGTGAATTTATTTAGTTAGTAAATAAATGATTTAAGACAATTGATGTATGGATGACTCATAGTGAAGACTGGGTTCGTGCAGATAACCAACAATTTACGTCTTTTGGAATGAGACTAACGTGAGGTAAAATAAATAATTAATTAACCTTTTTGGGATAGGGGACAGTATTTTCACGTTTGGATGAATAGCGTGCCCAGCGTGAACTGCCTCCTACTCTGTCCCAGATGCTAATATATGCATATTATTAGTAGTATTGGATTGTAAACAGTCTGAAGTTTCTAAAACTGTTTGAATGATGTCTGTGTGTATAACAGAACCGATATGGCGAAAACCTGAGAAAAATCCAACCAGGAAGTGGGACATCTGAGGTTTGTAGTTTTCAAAGCTTGGCCTACTGAATACACATTGATATATGGATGAGGTTGCACTTCCTACGGCTTCCACTAGATGTCAATCGTCTTTAGAAACTTGAATGAGGATTCTACTATAAAGGAGGGGCTCATGAGACCTCTTTAAGTCAGTGGTCTGGCAGAGAGCCTTGGTCTCATCACCCGCTCTCCCGACAGAGTACCTCGCGTTCCAATGCTTTTTCTGAAGACAAAGGAATTTTCAGGTTGGAACATTATTGATGTTTTATGTTAACAACATCCTAAAGATATATCCATGCATCGTTTGACATGTTTCTAAAGGACTGTAACGGAACGTTTCGAGTTTTTGTCTGGACGAAGTGCCTGCGCCTCATGAAGATGGATTACCGGGCTGAACACGCTAACACCAAGTGGCTATTGGGACATAAATGGAACTTTTGCAACAAATCAGTCATTTATTGTCGGACTGGGATTCCTGGGAGTGCCTTTTGATGAAGATCATCAATGGTAAGTGAATATTTATTGTTGATTCCAAAATGGCGGATATTCCTCTGGCTGTTTTGGGCTCTGAGCGCCGTTCTCAGATTATGCTTTTTCAGTAAAGTTTTTTTGAAATCTGACACAGCGGTTGCATTAAGGAGAAGTCTATCTTTAATTCTGTGAATAACACTTGTATCTTTTATCAATGTTTATTATGAGTATTTCTGAAAAATCACTGGATATTTTGGAATCAAAACGCATTAACGTGTTACGTGCAGTAATGTTTTGATTCCAAAACTGAGATTTTTGGATATAAATATGCACATTATCGGAAAAAATATACATGTATTGTGTAACATGATGTCCTATGAGTGTCATCTGATGAAGTTCATCAAAGATCATTAATGATTAATTTGATCTATATTTCTGCTTTGTGACTCCTTTCTTTGGCTTGATAATAGCCTATCAGCGGAATGTTGTTGAGGCGTTCGCTAGGTTAATCAGAGACTATTGATCAGATATGAAAATATCTGAAAAGTTATATTAGGAAAATTATAACTTTAATTATAATCCTACTACATTGGCTCTGACTTTCGTCGGATGTGGCAGGGCTTGCAAACTATTATGGACTACAAAAGGAAACCCAGCCGCGAGATGCCCAGTGACGCGAGCCTACTAGACGAGCTAAATGCCCTTTCTAGTCAACACTGAGCACATACGAGAGCACCAGCTGTTCCGGACGAGTGTGTGATCATGCTCTCCGTAGCCGATGTGAGCAAAACCTTTAAACCGGTCAACATTCACAAAAGCCGCGGGGCCAGACGGATTACCTGGATTATCAGGACGTGTACTCAGTGTATACACGGACCAACTGGCAAGTGTCTTCACTGACATTTTCAACCTCTCTGTAATACCTACATGTTTCAACAGGCCACAATAGTCCCTGTGCCAAAGAAAGCGACCGTAACCTGCCTAAATCACTACCGCCCAGTAGCGCTCACGTCGGTAGACATGAAGTGCTTGAAAGGCTGGTCATGCCTCACATCAACACCATCAACCCTAGACCCAATTCGCATAACCCCCCAACAGATCCACAGATGACACAATCTCAATTGCACTCCACACTGCCATTTCCCACCTGGACAAAAGGACCCCTATGTAAGAATGCTGTTCATTGACTACAGCTCAGCATTCAACAGCATAGTATCCACAAATCTCATCACTAAGCTAAGGGCCCTGGGACTAGGGACTAAACACCTACCTCTGCAACTGGAACCTGGACTTCTTGACGGGCCGTCCCAAGGTGGCCAAGCTAATCCTTAACAAGGAGGCCCCTCTGGGTTGCGTGCTTAGTCCCCTCCTGTACTCCCTGTTCACCCACGACTGCGTGGCAAAGCACAACTCCACCACCATCATTAGGTTTGCTGACGACACAACAGTGGTAGGTCTGATTACCGACAATGATGAGACAGCCTATAGGGAGGAGGTCAGACACCTGGCAGTGTGGTGCCAGGACAATGACCTCTCCCTCAACGTGAGTAAGACAAAGGAGACGATCGTGGACTTACAGGAAAACGAGGGACGAACACGCCACCATTCACATCGAGTGGGCTGTAGTGGAGCGGGTCGAGAATGTCCACATCACTAACAAACTATCATTGTCCAAACACACCAAGACAGTCGTGAAGAGGGCAAGATGATTTACCGGAAAAGTAGCGTCCAACCCATCGGGAATCTCACTGCACCCTAACATGAAGAGGGCACGACAAAGCCTATTCACCCTCAGGAGACTGAAAAGATTTGGCATTAGTCCCCAGATCCTGAAAAGTACTACAGCTGCACCATTGAGAGCATCCTGACCGGTGGCAATGGCTCATTATCCGTCTGTAAGGCGCTACAGAGGCTGGTGCGTACAGCCCAGTACATCACTGGTGTCAAGCTTCCTGCCATCCAGGCAGTGTCAGAGGAAGGCCCAAAAAATGTACAGAGATTCCAGCAAGCAGTACTGGAGATTGAAGTCTAGGTCCAAAAGGCTCCTTAATAGCTCTCCCCCCAAGCCATAAGACTGCTGAACAATTAATCAAATGGCCCCCCGCACATTGACTGGGTACCGGTACCCCCTGTATATATTCTCAACATTGACTCTGTACCGTAATAACCTGTATATAGCCATCACATTGACTCTCTACCAGTACCCCCTGTATATAGCCTCCACATTGACTCTGTACCGGTAGCCCCTGTATATAGCCATCAAATTGACTCTGTACCGGTACCCCCTGTATATAGCCTCCACATTGACTCTGTACCGGTAGCCCCTGTATATAGCCTCCACGTTGACTCTGTACCGGTACCCCCTGTATATAGCCTCCACATTGACTCTGTACTGGTACCCCCTGTATATAGCCTCCACATTGACTCTGTACCGGTACCCCCTGTATATAGCCTCCACATTGACTCTGTACCGGTACCCCCTGTATATAGCCTCCACATTGACTCTGTACTGGTACCCCCTGTACATAGCCTCCACATTGACTCTGTACCGGTACCCCTGTACATAGCCTCCACATTGACTCTGTACTGGTACCCCTGTATATAGCCTCCACATTGACTCTGTACCGGTACCCCCTGTACATAGCCTCCACATTGACTCTGTACTGGTACCCCTGTATATAGCCTCCACATTGACTCTGTACTGGTACCCCTGTATATAGCCTCCACATTGACTCTGTACTGGTACCCCTGTATATAGCCTCCACATTGACTCTGTACCGGTACCCCTGTATATAGCCTCCACATTGACTCTGTACTGGTACCCCTGTATATAGCCTCCACATTGACTCTGTACCGGTACCCCTGTATATAGCCTCCACATTGACTCTGTACCGGTACCCCTGTATGTAGCCTCCACATTGACTCTGTACCGGTACCCCTGTATATAACCTCCACATTGACTCTGTACTAGTACCCCTGTATGTAGCCTCCACATTGACTCTGTACCGGTACCCCTGTATATAGCCTCCACATTGACTCTGTACCGTAACACCCTGTATATAGCCTCCACATTGACTCTGTACCGTAATACCCTGTATATAGCCTTCACATTAACTCTGTACTGGTACCCCTGTATATAGCCTCCACATTGACTCTGTACCGTAATACCCTGTATATAGCCTCCACATTGACTCTGTACCGGTACCCCCTGTATATAGCCTCCACATTGACTCTGTACTGGTACCCCCTGTATATAGCCTCCACATTGACTCTGTACCGGTACCCCCTGTATATAGCCTCCACATTGACTCTGTACCGGTACCCTGTATGTAGCCTCCACATTGACTCTGTACGGTACCCCCTGTATATAACCTCCACATTGACTCTGTACTAGTACCCCTGTATGTAGCCTCCACATTGACTCTGTACCGGTACCCCCCTGTATATAGCCTCCACATTGACTCTGTACCGTAACACCCTGTATATAGCCTCCACATTGACTCTGTACCGTAATACCCTGTATATAGCCTTCACATTAACTCTGTACCGTAATACCTGTATATAGCCTCCACATTAACTCTGTACCGTAATACCCTGTATATAGCCTTCACATTAACTCTGTACCGTAATACCCTGTATATAGCCTTCACATTAACTCTGTACCGTAATACCCTGTATATAGCCTCCACATTAACTCTGTACCGTAATACCCTGTATATAGCCTCCACATTGACTCTGTACCGTAATACCCTGTATATAGCCTCCACATTAACTCTGTACCGTAATACCCTGTATATAGCCTCCACATTGACTCTAGACCCTGCAGGCTCTAGTTTGATCATATCTCGGCTTCTGTCATATGGACAAGTGCAGCAAAGAAAACCTAGTTAAGCTGCAGCTGGCAGAGGGGGAATATTAATACACAGTAGAGTATTAATACCGTTTCTCAGTAGAGAAGAGAATGACTGAATCACTTCATTTTTAAACATAAAATGAACTTTTGAAAATCCCAAATGGTTTGCATAGTCAACTTACATGGAGCTCTGACACACACACTTACCCCACCAGGTATGCAACCAGGGGTTTAAATTAAATGAGGATAGAGAGTGATTTTTAAAGGGTCTGTTTAAAGGAGCAGATAGAGTGATATGTTTAAAGGAGAGGATAGAGTGATATGTTTAAAGGAGAGGATAGAGTGATATGTTTAAAGGATCTGTTTAAAGGAGAGGATAGAGTGATATGTTTAAAGGAGAGAATAGAGTGATATGTTTAAAGGGTCTGTTTAAAGGAGAGGATAGAGTGATATGTTTAAAGGGTCTGTTTAAAGGAGAGGATAGAGTGATATGTTTAAAGGGTCTGTTTAAAGGAGAGGATAGAGTGATATGTTTAAAGGGGAGGATAGAGTGATATGTTTAAAGGAGAGGATAGTGATATGTTTAAAGGAGAGGATAGAGTGATATGTTTAAAGGAGAGGATAGAGTGATATGTTTAAAGGAGAGGATAGAGTGATATGTTTAAAGGAGAGGATAGAGTGATATGTTTAAAGGGTCTGTTTAAAGGAGAGGATAGAGTGATATGTTTAAAGGAGAGGATCGAGTAATATGTTTAAAGGGTATGTTTAAAGGAGAGGATAGAGTGATATGTTTAAAGGGTCTGTTTAAAGGAGAGGATAGAGTGATATGTTTAAAGGAGAGGATAGAGTGATATGTTTAAAGGAGAGGATAGTGATATGTTTAAAGGAGAGGATAGAGGATATGTTTAAAGGAGAGGATAGAGTGATATGTTTAAAGGAGAGGATAGAGTGATATGTTTAAAGGAGAGGATAGAGTGATATGTTTAAAGGGTCTGTTTAAAGAGAGGATAGAGTGATATGTTTAAAGGAGAGGATAGAGTGATATGTTTAAAGGAGAGGATCGAGTAATATGTTTAAAGGGTCTGTTTAAAGGAGAGGATAGAGTGATATGTTTAAAGGAGAGGATCGAGTAATATGTTTAAAGGGTATGTTTAAAGGAGAGGATAGAGTGATATGTTTAAAGGAGAGGATAGAGTGATATGTTTAAAGGGTCTGTTTAAAGGAGAGGATAGAGTGATATGTTTAAAGGAGAGGATAGAGTGATATGTTTAAAGGAGAGGATCGAGTAATATGTTTAAAGGGTCTGTTTAAAGGAGAGGATAGAGTGATATGTTTAAAGGAGAGGATCGAGTAATATGTTTAAAGGGTATGTTTAAAGGAGAGGATAGAGTGATATGTTTAAAGGAGAGGATAGAGTGATATGTATAAAGGAGAGGATAGGAGTGATATATTTAATGGGTCTGTTTAAAGGAGAGGATAGAGTGATATGTTTAAAGGAGAGGATAGAGTGATATGTTTAAAGGAGAGGATCGAGTAATATGTTTAAAGGGTCTGTTTAAAGGAGAGGATAGAGTGATATGTTTAAAGGAGAGGATCGAATAATATGTTTGAAGGGTATGTTTAAAGGAGAGGATAGAGTGATGTTTAAAGGAGAGGATAGAGTGATATGTATAAAGGAGAGGATATAGTGATATATTTAAAGGGTCTTTTTAAAGGAGAGGATAGAGTGATATGTTTAAAGGGTGTGTTTAAAGGAGAGGATAGAGTGATATGTTTAAAGGGTGTGTTTAAAGGAGAGGATAGAGTGGTATGTTTAAACGAGAGGATAGAGTGATATGTTTAAAGGAGAGGATAGAGTGATATGTTTAAAGGGTGTGTTTAAAGGAGAGGATAGAGTGGTATGTTTAAAGGAGAGGATAGAGTGATATGTTTAAAGGGTCTGTTTAAAGGAGAGGATATAGTGATATGTTTAAAGGAGAGGATAGAGTGATATGTTTAAAGGAGATGATAGCGTGGTATATTTAAAGGGTCTGTTTAAAGGAGAGGATAGAGTGGTATGTTTAAAGGGTCTGTTTAGAGGAGAGGATAGAGTGATATGTTTAAAGGAGAGGATAGAGTGATATGTTTAAAGGAGAGGATAGAGTGATATGTTTAAAGGAGAGGATAGAGTGATATGTTTAAAAGAGAGGATAGAGTGATATGTTTAAAGGAGAGGATATAGTGATATGTTTAAAGGAGAGGATAGAGTGATATGTTTAAAGGGTATGTTTAAAGGAGAGGATAGAGTGATATGTTTAAAGGGTATGTTTAAAGGAGAGGATATAGTGATATGTTTAAAGGAGAGGATAGAGTGATATGTTTAAAGGAGAGGATAGAGTGATATGTTTAAAGGATAGGATAGAGTGGTATGTTTAAAGGAGAGGATAGAGTGGTATGTTTAAAGGAGAGGATAGAGTGATATGTTTAAAGGAGAGGATAGAGTGATATGTTTAAAGGGTCTGTTTAAAGGAGAGGATAGAGTGATATGTTTAAAGGAGAGGATAGAGTGATATGTTTAAAGGAGAGGATAGAGTGATATGTTTAAAGGAGAGGATAGAGTGATATGTTTAAAGGAGAGGATAGAGTGGTATCTGCTTAATTAACCAAGATCCTAATTGGGATGTCAAATTGCATGTTCCTTTTGATGGTGTGGACGACCCTTCTTTCTTTGTCTCTGAGATCTTTCACAGCTTTGTGGAAGTTACCTGTGATGCTGAGGTTAAGGCCGAGGTAGGTATAGTTTTTAATATGTGGTCTAGGCAATGGTGGCTAGATGGAATTTGTATACATTGTCCTGGCAAATGGACCTTTTGGAACACCATACTGTCAGAATCAGAAGATCTAGAAGATATAGAATATATTGGTGCTGCTGTTGGCCCTCCTTGGTTGGGGACAGAAGTACCAGATCATCAGCAAACAGACTCTAGTAGGGTGAGGCCGGGTGATGCAGACTGTTCTAGTGCCCTCGCCAAGTCATTGACATACAGTTGAAGTCAGAGAAGTTTACCGTACACCTTAGCCAAATACATTTAAACTCAGTTATTCACAATTCCTGACATTTAATCCTAGTAATCCTGTTTTAGGTCAGTTAGGATCAACAGTTTATTTTAAGAATGTGAAATGTCCGAATAAGAGTAGAGAGAATCATTTATTTCAGCTTTTATTTCTTTCATCACATTCCCAGTGGTTTGTAGGCCTCGCACGTGTTTTTTCAGTTCTGCCCACAAATTTTCTATAGGATTGAGGTCAGGGCTTTGTGATGGCCACTCCAATACTTTGACGTTGTTGTCCTTAAGCCATTTTTGTCATGTTTTGTCATTGATTATCATGCCTTGTCCCTGTTCTTCTCCTTCTATTCGTTTCCCTCTGCTGGTCTTATTAGGTTCTTTCCCTCTTTCTATCCCTCTCTCTCCCCCTCCCTCTCTCACTCTCCCGCTCTCTCTTCTCTCTATCGTTCCGTTCCTGCTCCCAGCTGTTCCTATTCCCTAATCAATCATTTAGTCTTCCCACACCTGTTCCCGATCCTTTTCCCTGATTAGAGTCCCTATTTCTCTCCTTGTTATTCGTTTCTGCCCTGTCGGTTCCTTGTCTAGAATTCACCGTGCTGTGTTTGTGTATCGCCCTGTCGTGTCGTGTTTTCCTCAGATGCTGCGTGGTGAGCAGGTGTCTGAGTCTGTTTGGTTCAAGTGCCTTCCCGAGGCAACCTGCTGTTCACCTGCTGTTCAAGATCGAGTCTCCAGTTTGTCCTCGTCTTTTCGAGTGAAAGTTGTGTTTTTTTTTTGATTGTATTTACTTTACTGGATTAAAGACTCTGTTTTCGCCAAGTCGCTTTTGGGTCCTCTTTCACCTGCATGACAGAAGGAACCGACCAAGGAATGGACCCAGCGACTTCAGACGCTCGTTACACTGCCGTCGAGATCCAAGGAGCCATGCTCGGCAGACACGAGCAGGAATTGTCTGCTGCTCGCCATGCCGTGGAGAACCTGGCCGCTCAGGTTTCCGACCTCTCTGGACAGTTCCAGAGTCTTCGTCTCGTGCCACCTGTTACTTCCTGGCCTGCCGAGCCTCCAGAACCTAGGGTTAATAACCCACCTTGCTACTCCGGGCAGCCCACTGAGTGCCGCTCCTTTCTCACGCAGTGTGAGATTGTGTTCTCTCTCCAACCCAACACATACTCTAGAGAGAGAGCTCGGGTTGCTTACGTCATTTCACTCCTTACTGGCCGGGCTCGAGAATGGGGCACAGCTATCTGGGAGGCAAGGGCTGATTGCTCTAACAAGTACCAGAACTTTAAAGAGGAGATGATTCGGGTTTTTTGACCGTTCAGTTTTTGGTAGGGAGGCTTCTAGGGCCCTGGCTTCCCTATGCCAAGGTGAACGGTCCATAACGGATTATTCTATTGAGTTTCGCACTCTTGCTGCCTCTAGTGAGTGGAACGAGCCGGCGCTGCTCGCTCGTTTTCTGGAGGGACTCCACGCAGTGGTTAAGGATGAGATTCTCTTCCGGGAGGTTCCTTCAGATGTGGACTCTTTGATTGCTCTCGCCATCCGCATAGAACGACGGGTAGATCTTCGTCACCGGGCTCGTGGAAGAGAGCTCGCATCAACGGTGTTTCCCTGCTCCGCATCGCAACCATCTCCCTCCTCTGGCTCAGAGACTGAGCCCATGCAGCTGGGAGGGATTCGCATCTCGACTAAGGAGAGGGAACGGAGGATCACCAACCGCCTGTGCCTCTATTGCGGAGTTGCTGGACATTTTGTTAATTCATGTCCAGTAAAAGCCAGAGCTCATCTGTAAGCGGAGGGCTACAGGTGAGCGCAACTACTCAAGTCTCTCCATCAAAATCCTGTACTACTTTGTCGGTCCATCTACGCTGGACCGGTTCGGTGCTACATGTAGTGCCTTGATAGACTCTGGGGCTGAGGGTTGTTTCATGGACGAAGCATGGGTTCGGGAAACATGACATTCCTTTCAGAGAGTTAGAGAAGCCTACGCCCATGTTCGCCTTAGATGGTAGTCATCTTCCCAGTATCAGATTTGAGACACTACCTTTAACCCTCACAGTATCTGGTAACCACAGTGAGACTATTTCTTTTTGATTTTTCGTTCACCGTTTACACCTGTTGTTTTGGGTCATCCCTGGCTAGTATGTCATAATCCTTCTATTAATTGGTCTAGTAATTCTATCCTATCCTGGAACGTTTCTTGTCATGTGAAGTGTTTAATGTCTGCCATCCCTCCCGTTTCTTCTGTCCCTACTTCTCAGGAGGAACCTGGCGATTTGACAGGAGTGCCGGAGGAATATCATGATCTGCGCACGGTCTTCAGTCGGTCCCGAGCCAACTCCCTTCCTCCTCACCGGTCGTATGATTGTAGTATTGATCTCCTTCCGGGGACCACTCCTCCTCGGGGTAGACTATACTCTCTGTCGGCTCCCGAACGTAAGGCTCTCGAGGATTATTTGTCTGTGTCTCTTGACGCCGGTACCATAGTGCCTTCTTCCTCTCCGGCCGGGGCGGGGTTCTTTTGTTAAGAAGAAGGACGGTACTCTGCGCCCTGCGTGGATTATCGAGGGCTGAATGACATAACGGTTAAGAATCGTTATCCGCTTCCCCTTATGTCATCAGCCTTGAGATTCTGCAGGGAGCCAGGTGCTTTACTAAGTTGGACCTTCGTAACGCTTACCATCTCGTGCGCATCAGAGAGGGGGACGAGTGGAAAACGGCGTTAACACTCCGTTAGGGCATTTTGAGTACCGGGTTCTGCCGTTTGGTCTCGCCAATGCGCCAGCTGTTTTTCAGGCATTAGTTAATGATGTTCTGAGAGACATGCTGAACATCTTTGTTTTTGTCTATCTTGACGATATCCTGATTTTTTCTCCGTCACTCGAGATTCATGTTCAGCACGTTCGACGTGTTCTACAGCGCCTTTTAGAGAATTGTCTCTACGTAAAGGCTGAGAAGTGCTCTTTTCATGTCTCCTCCGTTACTTTTCTCGGTTCCGTTATTTCCGCTGAAGGCATTCAGATGGATTCCGCTAAGGTCCAAGCTGTCAGTGATTGGCCCGTTCCAAGGTCACGTGTCGAGTTGCAGCGCTTTTAGGTTTCGCTAATTTCTATCGGCGTTTCATTCGTAATTTCGGTCAAGTTGCTGCCCCCTCTCACAGCTCTTACTTCTGTCAAGACGTGTTTTAAGTGGTCCGGTTCCGCCCAGGAGCTTTTGATCTTCTAAAAGAACGTTTTACGTCCGCTCCTATCCTCGTTACTCCTGACGTCACTAGACAATTCATTGTCGAGGTTGACGCTTCAGAGGTAGGCGTGGGAGCCATTCTATCCCAGCGCTTCCAGTCTGACGATAAGGTTCATCCTTGCGCTTATTTTTCTCATCGCCTGTCGCCATCTGAGCGCAACTATGATGTGGGTAACCGTGAACTGCTCGCCATCCGCTTAGCCCTAGGCGAATGGCGACAGTGGTTGGAGGGGGCGACCGTTCCTTTTGTCGTTTGGACAGACCATAAGAACCTTGAGTACATCCGTTCTGCCAAACGACTTAATGCCCGTCAAGCTCGTTGGGCGTTGTTTTTCGCTCGTTTCGAGTTTGTGATTTCTTACCGTCCGGGTAGCAAGAACACCAAGCCTGATGCCTTATCCCGTCTGTTTAGTTCTTCTGTGGCTTCTACTGATCCCGAGGGGATTCTTCCTTATGGGCGTGTTGTCGGGTTAACAGTCTGGGGAATTGAAAGACAGGTTAAGCAAGCACTCACGCACACTGCGCCGCCGCGCGCTTGTCCTAGTAACCTCCTTTTTCGTTCCTGTTTCCACTCGTCTGGCTGTTCTTCAGTGGGCTCACTCTGCCAAGTTAGCTGGTCATCCCGGTGTTCGAGGCACTCTTGCGTCTATTCGCCAGCGCTTTTGGTGGCCGACTCAGGAGCGTGACACGCGCCGTTTCGTGGCTGCTTGTTCGGACTGCGCGCAGACTAAGTCGGGTAACTCTCCTCCTGCCGGTCGTCTCAGACCGCTCCCCATTCCTTCTCGACCATGGTCTCACATCGCCCTAGACTTCATTACCGGTCTGCCTTTGTCTGGCGGGAAGACTGTGATTCTTACGGTTGTCGATAGGTTCTCTAAGGCGGCACATTTCATTCCCTCGCTAAACTTCCTTCCGCTAAGGAGACGGCACAAATCATTATCGAGAATGTATTCAGAATTCATGGCCTCCCGTTAGACGCCGTTTCAGACAGAGGCCCGCAATTCACGTCACAGTTTTGGAGGGAGTTCTGTCGTTTGATTGGTGCGTCCGTCAGTCTCTCTTCCGGGTTTCATCCCCAGTCTAACGGTCAAGCAGAGAGGGCCAATCAGACGATTGGTCGCATACTACGCAGCCTTTCTTTCAGAAACCCTGCGTCTTGGGCAGAACAGCTCCCCTGGGCAGAATACGCTCACACCCGCTTCCTTCGTCTGCTACCGGGTTATCTCCGTTTCAGAGTAGTCTGGGTTACCAGCCTCCTCTGTTCTCATCCCAGCTTGCCGAGTCCAGCGTTCCCTCCGCTCAAGCGTTTGTCCAACGTTGTGAGCGCACCTGGAGGAGGGTGAGGTCTGCACTTTGCCGTTACAGGGCACAGACTGTGAGAGCCGCCAATAAACGCAGGATTAAGAGTCCAAGGTATTGTTGCGGCCAGAGAGTGTGGCTTTCCACTCGCAACCTTCCTCTTACGACAGCTTCTCGTAAGTTGACTCCGCGGTTCATTGGTCCGTTCCGTGTCTCCCAGGTCGTCAATCCTGTCGCTGTGCGACTGCTTCTTCCGCGACATCTTCGTCGCGTCCATCCTGTCTTCCATGTCTCCTGTGTCAAGCCCTTTCTTCGCACTCCCGTTCGTCTTCCCTCCCCCCCTCCCGTCCTTGTCGAGAGAGCGCACCTATTTACAAGGTACATAAGATCATGGACATGCGTTCTCGGGACGGGGTCACCAATACTTAGTGGATTGGGAGGGTTACGGTCCTGAGGAGAGGAGTTGGGTTCCGTCTCGGGACGTGCTGGACCGTTCACTCATTGATGATTTCCTCCGTTGCCGCCAGGATTCCTCCTCGAGTGCGCCAGGAGGCGCTCGGTGAGTGGGGGGTACTGTCATGTTTTGTCATTGATTATCATGCCTTGTCCCTGTTCTTCTCCTTCTATTCGTTTCCTCTGCTGGTCTTATTAGGTTCTTTCCCTCTTTCTATCCCTCTCTCTCCCCTCCCTCTCTCACTCTCCCGCTCTCTCTTCTCTCTATCGTTCCGTTCCTGCTCCCAGCTGTTCCTATTCCCCAATCAATCATTTAGTCTTCCACACCTGTTCCCGATCCTTTCCCTGATTAGAGTCCCTATTTCTCTCCTTGTTATTCGTTTCTGCCCTGTCGGTTCCTTGTCTAGAATTCACCGTGCTGTGTTTGTGTATCGCCCTGTCGTGTCGTGTTTTCCTCCAAGATGCTGCGTGGTGAGCAGGTGTCTGAGTCTGTTTGGTTCAAGTGCCTTCCAGGCAATCCTGCTGTTCACCTGCTGTTCAGATGAGTCTCCAGTTTGTCCTCGTCTTTTCGAGGTGAAAGTTGTGTTTTTTTGATTGT
>NW_025748476.1:0-30000 GCF_021184085.1 Oncorhynchus gorbuscha
GTAACATGGGGTTTTGGGTAACATGGGGTTTTTGGTAACATGGGGTTTGGGGTAACACAGGGTTTTGGGTAACATGGGGTTTGATTATTTTAAGAGAGTAGCTCAGTAATGGCTATTTTGTGTCCAGAATGTATTGCTTTCTGCTTTTGTCTTCATCTTATTTAGTGTCTCTTAGATTCTTTATCTTATTTAGTGTCTCTTAGATTCTTCATCTTATTTAGTGTCTCTTAGATTCTTTATCTTATTTAGTGTCACTTAGATTCTTTATCTTATTTAGTGTCTCTTAGATTCTTTATCTTATTTAGTGTCTCTTAGATTCTTTATCTTATTTAGTGTCTCTTAGATTCTTTATCTTATTTAGTGTTTCTTAGATTCTTTATCTTATTTAGTGTCACTTAGATTCTTTATCTTATTTAGTGTCTCTTAGATTCTTTATCTTATTTAGTGTCTCTTAGATTCTTTATCTTATTTAGTGTCACTTAGATTCTTTATCTTATTTAGTGTCTCTTAGATTCTTTATCTTATTTAGTGTCTCTTAGATTCTTTATCTTATTTAGTGTCTCTTAGATTCTTTATCTTATTTAGTGTCTCTTAGATTCTTTATCTTATTTAGTGTCTCTTAGATTCTTTATCTTATTTAGTGTCTCTTAGATTCTTTATCTTATTTAGTGTCTCTTAGATTCTTTATCTTCTTTAGTGTCTCTTAGATTCTTTATCTTATTTAGTGTCACTTAGATTCTTTATCTTATTTAGTGTCTCTTAGATTCTTTATCTTATTTAGTGTCTCTTAGATTCTTTATCTTATTTAGTGTCACTTAGATTCTTTATCTTATTTAGTGTCTCTTAGATTCTTTATCTTATTTAGTGTCTCTTAGATTCTTTATCTTATTTAGTGTCTCTTAGATTCTTTATCTTATTTAGTGTTTCTTAGATTCTTTATCCTGAAGTGTTTCCATTATTCATCCAGGTATTATTATAAATCATATTTTCCTCGTCGTTTTGGTTTGTTGTTGGTATATATATGGAGATAGTGATGCTATTGATTAAAAATGTTATGATATTGATTATTGATTATGAAGTAGATTGTTGTTATGATGTTGGTCTCTAAACTACCATGTAATCAACTGAATGCTTTTAATAAAATTACAGGCTGTCAGTCTTGTGTGATTTAATTATTAGACAGACTACAACATACTAACTGAGATCAGTCTGTGTGTGTGTGTGTGTGTGTGTGTGTGTGTGTGTGTGTGTGTGTGTGTGTGTGTGTGTGTGTGTGTGTGTGTGTGTGTGTGTGTGTGTGTGTGTGTGTGTGTGTGTGTGTGTCTGTGTGTGTCTGTGCGTGTCTGTGCGTGTCTGTGTGTCCGTGTGTGTGTGTTCAGAACTCTGGTGGCAGTATGTGTAGTGTAGGATGTGTGTCTGTGTACTCCAGTACATGTGTAGTGTAGGATGTGTGTCTGTGTACTCCAGTACATGTGTAGTGTAGGATGTGTGTCTGTGTACTCCAGTACATGTGTAGTGTAGGATGTGTTGTCCTGGGTTCGTCTCTGACACTACCTCCCTCCATGTGTTGTCCTGGGGTCGTCTCTGACACCACCTCCCTCCCTGTGTTGTCCTGGGGTCGTCTCTGACACTACCTCCATCCCTCTGTTGTCCTGGGGTCGTCTCTGACACTACCTCCCTCCCTGTGTTGTCCTGGGGTCGTCTCTGACACCACCTCCCTCCCTGTGTTGTCCTGGGGTCGTCTCTGACACTACCTCCATCCCTCTGTTGTCCTGGGGTCGTCTCTGACACTACCTCCCTCCCTGTGTTGTCCTGGGGTCGTCTCTGACACTACCTCCCTCCCTGTGTTGTCCTGGGGTCGTCTCTGACACTACCTCCCTCCCTCCCTGTGTTGTCTTGGGGTCATCTCTGACACTACCTCCCTCCCTGTGTTGTCCTGGGGTCGTCTCTGACACTACCTCCCTCCCTGTGTTGTCCTGGGGTTGTCTCTGACACTACCTCCCTCCCTGTGTTGTCCTGGGGTCGTCTCTGACACCACCTCCCTCCCTGTGTTGTCCTGGGGTCGTCTCTGACACTACCTCCATCCCTCTGTTGTCCTGGGGTCGTCTCTGACACTACCTCCCTCCCTGTGTTGTCCTGGGGTCGTCTCTGACACTACCTCCCCCTGTGTTGTCCTGGGGTCGTCTCTGACACTACCTCCCTCCCTGTGTTGTCTTGGGGTCATCTCTGACAGTACCTCCCTCCCTCCCTGTGTTGTCTTGGGGTCATCTCTGACACTACCTCCCTCCCTGTGTTGTCCTGGGGTCGTCTCTGACACTACCTCCCTCCCTGTGTTGTCCTGGGGTTGTCTCTGACACTACCTCCCTCCCTGTGTTGTCCTGGGGTTGTCTCTGACACCACCTCCCTCCCTGTGTTGTCCTGGGGTCGTCTCTGACAATACCTCCATCCCTCTGTTGTCCTGGGGTCGTCTCTGATACTACCTCCCTCCCTGTGTTGTCCTGGGGTCGTCTCTGACACTACCTCCCTCCCTGTGTTGTCTTGGGGTCGTCTCTGACACTACCTCCATCCCTGTGTTGTCCTGGGGTCGTCTCTGACACTACCTCCCTCCCTGTGTTGTCTTGGGGTCGTCTCTGACACTACCTCCCTCCCTGTGTTGTATTGGGGTCGTCTCTGACACTACCTCCCTCCCTGTGTTGTCTTGGGGTCATCTCTGACAGTACCTCCCTCCCTGTGTTGTCCTGGGGTCGTCTCTGACACTACCTCCATCCCTCTGTTGTCCTGGGGTCGTCTCTGATACTACCTCCCTCCCTGTGTTGTCCTGGGGTCGTCTCTGACACTACCTCCCTCCCTGTGTTGTCCTGGGGTCGTCTCTGACACTACCTCCCTCCTTGTGTTGTCCTGGGTCGTCTCTGACACTACCTCCCTCCCTGTGTTGTCCTGGGGTCGTCTCTGACACTACCTCCCTCCCTGTGTTGTCCTGGGGTCGTCTCTGACACTACCTCCCTCCCTGTGTTGTCCTGGGGTCATCTCTGACACTACCTCCCTCCCTTTGTGGTCCTGGGGTCGTCTCTGACACTACCTCCCTCCCTTTGTGGTCCTGGGGTCGTTCTGACACTGTTGACACACAGACACAGAGGGTGGTGGTCCTGCCCCAACAACCTCCTCCTTTCACCCGGATCAATGGGGAGAGAGGATACCAGGGGTCAGAGGTTAAATATCTGGCATGGACCAATGTGGTTTGAGGATACCAAGGTTAGAGGTCAAATATCTGGCATGGACCAATGGGGTTAGAGGATACCATGGGTCATGTCGTAGGTCTATCTGTTTTACTGATATGGACATTTTACATTTCATCATGTTGAGACATCATAGAGACTGTAGAGACATATGGTGGTGGTGGGGGTGTTTCTGGGTCAGGTGTCCACTGTAGAGACATATGGTGGTGGTGGGGGTGTTTCTGGGTCAGGTGTCCACTGTAGAGACATATGGTGGAGGGGGGGGGTTCTGAGGGGAACCTTCAAGTTGTATAGGGTAGGATAGTATTGATTAGGAAGAAAGGAGGGAGAACTTCAAGTTGTATAGGGTAGGATAGTGTAACAGTATAGCTTCTGTCCCTCTCCTCGACCCTACCTGGGCTTGAACCAGGGACCCTCTGCACACATCAACAACTGCCTCCCATGAAGCATCGTTACCCATCACTCCACAAAAGCCATGTCCCTTGCAGAGCAAATGAACAACTACTTCAAGGTCTCAGAGCGAGTGATGTCACCAATTGAACAGCAATTCGTGCACACCGCACTAATGAGCTCGCCATTTCCCATTGGTTACACTAGTAGCCTACTAAATATCTTAGTTGCACCGCTGTTTAACAATGGCCAACAACGGCGTTGCCCCAGCGATCCCCCATGTTGTCTGTATGGAGCATGTAACATCTAGTCCTTCATTAGAATCCTAACACATTGTTACATTGTCTCTACTATGTCAACATCTAGTCCTTCATTAGAATCCTAACACATTGTTACACTGTTTCTACTATGTCAACATCTAGTCCTTCATTAGAATCCTAACACATTGTTACATTGTCTCTACTATGTCAACATCTAGTCCTTCATTAGAATCCTAACACATTGTTACACTGTTTCTACTATGTCAACATCTAGTCCTTCATTAGAATCCTACATTGTTACACTGTTTCTACTATGTCAACATCTAGTCCTTCATTAGAATCCTAACACATTGTTACATTGTCTCTACTATGTCAACATCTAGTCCTTCATTAGAATCCTAACACATTGTTACATTGTTTCTACTATGTCAACATCTAGTCCTTCATTAGAATCCTAACACATTGTTACATTGTCTCTACTATGTCAACATCTAGTCCTTCATTAGAATCCTAACACATTGTTACATTGTCTCTACTATGTCAACATCTAGTCCTTCATTAGAATCCTAACACATTGTTACACTGTTTCTACTATGTCAACATCTAGTCCTTCATTAGAATCCTAACACATTGTTACACTGTTTCTACTATGTCAACATCTAGTCCTTCATTAGAATCCTAACACATTGTTACATTGTCTCTACTATGTCAACATCTAGTCCTTCATTAGAATCCTAACACATTGTTACATTGTCTCTACTATGTCAACATCTAGTCCTTCATTAGAATCCTAACACATTGTTACACTGTTTCTACTATGTCAACATCTAGTCCTTCATTAGAATCCTAACACATTGTTACACTGTTTCTACTATGTCAACATCTAGTCCTTCATTAGAATCCTAACACATTGTTACACTGTTTCTACTATGTCAACATCTAGTCCTTCATTAGAATCCTAACACATTGTTACACTGTTTCTACTATGTCAACATCTAGTCCTTCATTAGAATCCTAACACATTGTTACACTGTTTCTACTATGTCAACATCTAGTCCTTCATTAGAATCCTAACACATTGTTACACTGTTTCTACTATGTCAACATCTAGTCCTTCATTAGAATCCTAACACATTGTTACACTGTTTCTACTATGTCAACATCTAGTCCTTCATTAGAATCCTAACACATTGTTACATTGTTTCTACTATGTCAATCTAGTCCTTCTAGAATCCTAACACATTGTTACATCTACTATGTCAACATCTAGTCCTTCATTAGAATCCTAACACATTGTTACATTGTCTCTACTATGTCAACATCTAGTCCTTCATTAGAATCCTAACACATTGTTACATTGTCTCTACTATGTCAACATCTAGTCCTTCATTAGAATCCTAACACATTGTTACATTGTCTCTACTATGTCAACATCTAGTCCTTCATTAGAATCCTAACACATTGTTACATTGTCTCTACTATGTCAACATCTAGTCCTTCATTAGACATTGTCTCTACTATGTCAACATCTAGTCCTTCATTAGAACACATTGTTACATTGTCTCTACTATGTCAACATCTAGTCCTTCATTAGAATCCTAACACATTGTTACATTGTCTCTACTATGTCAACATCTAGTCCTTCATTAGAATCCTAACACATTGTTACATTGTCTCTACTATGTCAACATCTAGTCCTTCATTAGAATCCTAACACATTGTTACATTGTCTCTACTATGTCAACATCTAGTCCTTCATTAGAATCCTAACACATTGTTACACTGTTTCTACTATGTCAACATCTAGTCCTTCATTAGAATCCTAACACATTGTTACATTGTCTCTACTATGTCAACATCTAGTCCTTCATTAGAATCCTAACACATTGTTACACTGTTTCTACTATGTCAACATCTAGTCCTTCATTAGAATCCTAACACATTGTTACATTGTCTCTACTATGTCAACATCTAGTCCTTCATTAGAATCCTAACACATTGTTACACTGTTTCTACTATGTCAACATCTAGTCCTTCATTAGAATCCTAACACATTGTTACACTGTTTCTACTATGTCAAAGATTTTAGTATTCCTCCAACATTTGGTCTCTGAGGTCAGACCACAGAACAGCGGTTTCCCTCTAAGGCGTCAGTCTCCTCCCCACGGGGCCATATCACTCAGGCAGGCTAGCTACCCCATACCCTACTAATAGGACAGACAATAATAAGTTGTTACAGTCCCCTCCCCACCGGGCCATATCACTCAGGCAGGCTAGCTACCCCATACCCTACTAATAGGACAGACAATAATAAGTTGTTACAGTCCCCTCCCCACGGGGCCATATCACTCAGGCAGGCTAGCTACCCCATACCCTACTAATAGGACAGACAATAATAAGTTGTTACAGTCTCCTCCCCACCGGGCCATATCACTCAGGCAGGCTAGCTACCCCATACCCTACCAATAGGACAGACAATAATAAGTTGTTAGAGTCTCCTCCCCACGGGGCCATATCACTCAGGCAGGCTAGCTACCCCATACCCTACTAATAGGACAGACAATAATAAGTTGTTACAGTCCCCCGCTTTTACCAAGCAAACGCACACTGAACGGACTGACTGGCCCAGGATCAATATTGTACACATGCCGCGTTCGTCAAAGAGTTGACAGTTTGTTGATGATGTCTGTCATCAAAAATTCACTTATCTTCTTGTTTGACCTCCAAAAGCCCTGTTATCTTTCATTTTAGAGCTTTTAATTTAGTGCTTTCTGATATCTCTTTCTCCTCCAATTCCATATCTTTAACGCAATGATGTGTTGCTCGGATTCAGCTATAAAACAATGCTTGGACTGACAGGATTGTTATCACCATAGAGATCATGTTACATGCTAGCTACTTCCTGATTCTATGATTGTAGCCCTCTGTGACATCAGAAATGGCTCTTAGTAGCTACTGCAGATAAAATGTCCTATCAACTCAGTTTCAGTGTGTTGGTCGGTTGGTCGGTTGGTCAGTGTGTTGGTCGGTTGGTCAGTGTGTTGGTCGGTTGGTCAGTGTGTTGGTCGGTTGGTCGGTTGGTCAGTGTGTTGGTCGGTTGGTCAGTGTTTTGGTCGGTTGGTCAGTGTGTTGGTCGGTTGGTCGGTTGGTCAGTGTGTTGGTCGGTTGGTCAGTGTGTTGGTCGGTTGGTCGGTTGGTCAGTGTATTGGTCGGTTGGTCAGTGTGTTGGTTGGTCGGTTGGTCAGTGTGTTGGTCGGTTGGTCAGTGTGTTGGTCGGTTGGTCGGTTGGTCAGTGTGTTGGTCGGTTGGTCAGTGTGTTGGTCGGTTGGTCGGTTGGTCAGTGTGTTGGTCGGTTGGTCAGTGTGTTGGTCGGTTGGTCGGTTGGTCAGTGTGTTGGTCGGTTGGTCAGTGTGTTGGTCGGTTGGTCAGTGTGTTGGTCGGTTGGTCAGGGTGTTGGTCGGTTGGTCAGTGTGTTGGTCGGTTGGTCAGGGTGTTGGTCGGTTGGTCAGTGTGTTGGTCGGTTGGTCAGTGTGTTGGTCGGTTGGTCAGGGTGTTGGTCGGTTGGTCAGTGTGTTGGTCGGTTGGTCAGTGTGTTGGTCGGTTGGTCAGTGTGTTGGTCGGTTGGTCAGTGTGTTGGTCGGTTGGTCAGGGTGTTGGTCGGTTGGTCAGTGTGTTGGTCGGTTGCTCAGTGCGTTGGTCGGTTGGTCAGTGTGTTGGTCGGTTGCTCAGTGCGTTGGTCGGTTGGTCAGTGTGTTGGTCGGTTGGTCAGTGTGTTGGTCGGTTGGTCAGTGTGTTGGTCGGTTGGTCAGGGTGTTGGTCGGTTGGTCAGTGTGTTGGTCGGTTGCTCAGTGCGTTGGTCGGTTGGTCAGTGTGGTCAGGGTCACCCTGAGGAAGGCACAGTGATGCCAAAACGTTGGTAAATACCTATTAAATTGCTGTGAGTTAATACATGGAGTGTGCAACTTTCCTTATTTTGATAGTTTATAGTTTATTAGCTATTAGTCGGCACCTCCACACAAATGCGCATCATCAACCAACCATCTACACCATCTCACCGTCTTCACCGTCTCACCGTCTCACCGTCTCACTGTCTCAACGTCTACACAGTCTTCATTGTCTCACTGTCTCACTGTCTACACCGTCTCACCGTCTCACTGTCTACACCGTCTCACCGTCTCACCGTCTCACTGTCTACACCGTCTCACCGTCTCACCGTCTCACTGTCTCAACGTCTACACAGTCTTCATTGTCTCACTGTCTCACTGTCTACACCGTCTCACCGTCTCACTGTCTACACCGTCTCACCGTCTCACTGTCTACACCGTCTCACCGTCTCACTGTCTACACCGTCTCACCGTCTCACTGTCTACACCGTCTCACCGTCTCACTGTCTACACCGTCTCACCGTCTCACTGTCTACACCGTCTCACCATCTACACCATCTCACCGTCTCACTGTCTCAACGTCTACACAGTCTTCATTGTCTCACTGTCTCACTGTCTCACCGTCTCACCATCTCACTGTCTACACCGTCTCACCGTCTCACTGTCTACACCGTCTCACCGGTCTCACTGTCTCACCATCTCACTGTCTCACTGTCTCACCATCTCACCGTCTCACTGTCTACACCGTCTCACCGCCTCACCGCCTCACTGTCTACACCGTCTCACTGTCTACACCGTCTCACCGGTCTCACTGTCTCACCATCTCACCGTCTCACTGTCTCACCATCTCACTGTCTCACTGTCTACACCGTCTCACCGCCTCACCGCCTCACTGTCTACACCGTCTCACTGTCTACACCGTCTCACCGGTCTCACTGTCTCACCATCTCACCGTCTCACTGTCTCACCGTCTCACCGTCTCACTGTCTACACCGTCTCACTGTCTCACCGTCTCACCGTCTCACCGTCTCACCGTCTCACTGTCTACACCGTCTCACCGGTCTCACTGTCTCACCATCTCACCGTCTCACTGTCTCACCGTCTCACTGTCTCACTGTCTACACCGTCTCACCGCCTCACTGTCTCACCATCTCACCGTCTCACTGTCTCACCGTCTCACCGTCTCACTGTCTACACCGTCTCACTGTCTCACCGTCTCACCGTCTCACTGTCTACACCGTCTCACCGGTCTCACTGTCTCACCATCTCACCGTCTCACTGTCTCACCGTCTCACTGTCTCACTGTCTACACCGTCTCACCGCCTCACTGTCTCACCATCTCACCGTCTCACTGTCTCACCGTCTCACTGTCTCACTGTCTACACCATCTCACTGTCTATACCGTCTCACCGGTCTCACTGTCTACACCGTCTCACCGCCTCACCGCCTCACTGTCTACACCATCTCACCGTCTCACCGTCTCACCGTCTCACCGTCTCACCGTCTCACCGCCTCACCGCCTCACTGTCTACACCATCTCACTGTCTATACCGTCTCACCGGTCTCACTGTCTACACCGTCTCACCGCCTCACCGCCTCACTGTCTACACCATCTCACCGTCTCACCGTCTCACCGTCTCACCGTCTCACCGCCTCACCGCCTCACTGTCTACACCATCTCACCGTCTCACCGTCTCACCGTCTCACCGTCTCACCGTCTCACCGTCTCACCGTCTCACCGTCTCACCGCCTCACCGCCTCACCGTCTCACCATCTCACCGTCTCACCGTCTCACTGTCTACACCGTCTCACCGCCTCACTGTCTCACCATCTCACCGTCTCACTGTCTCACCGTCTCACCGTCTCACTGTCTACACCGTCTCACTGTCTCACCGTCTCACCGTCTCACTGTCTACACCGTCTCACCGGTCTCACTGTCTCACCATCTCACCGTCTCACTGTCTCACCGTCTCACTGTCTCACTGTCTACACCGTCTCACCGCCTCACTGTCTCACCATCTCACCGTCTCACTGTCTCACCGTCTCACTGTCTCACTGTCTACACCATCTCACTGTCTATACCGTCTCACCGGTCTCACTGTCTACACCGTCTCACCGCCTCACCGCCTCACTGTCTACACCATCTCACCGTCTCACCGTCTCACCGTCTCACCGTCTCACCGTCTCACCGCCTCACCGCCTCACTGTCTACACCATCTCACTGTCTATACCGTCTCACCGGTCTCACTGTCTACACCGTCTCACCGCCTCACCGCCTCACTGTCTACACCATCTCACCGTCTCACCGTCTCACCGTCTCACCGTCTCACCGCCTCACCGCCTCACTGTCTACACCGTCTCACCGTCTCACCGTCTCACCGTCTCACCGTCTCACCGTCTCACCGTCTCACCGTCTCACCGCCTCACCGCCTCACCGTCTCACCATCTCACCGTCTCACCGTCTCACTGTCTACACCGTCTCACCGTCTCACCGCCTCACTGTCTCACCATCTCACCGTCTCACTGTCTACACCGTCTCACCGTCTCACTGTCTACACCGTCTCACCGTCTCACCGTCTCACCATCTCACCGTCTCACTGTCTACACCGTCTCACCGTCTCACTGTCTACACCGTCTCACCGTCTCACCGTCTCACCATCTCACCGTCTCACTGTCTACACCGTCTCACCGTCTCACTGTCTACACCGTCTCACCGCCTCACCGTCTCACCATCTCACCGTCTCACCGTCTCACCGTCTCACTGTCTACACCGTCTCACCGTCTCACTGTCTACACCGTCTCACCGTCTCACCGTCTCACCGTCTCACCGCCTCACTGTCTCACCATCTCACCGTCTCACTGTCTACACCGTCTCACCGTCTCACTGTCTACACCGTCTCACCGTCTCACCGTCTCACCGTCTCACTGTCTCACCGTCTCACTGTCTACACCGTCTCACCGTCTCACCGTCTCACCGTCTCACCGTCTCACCGTCTCACCGTCTCACCGTCTCACCGTCTCACCGTCTCACCGTCTACACCGTCTCACCGTCTCACCGTCTCACCGTCTCACCGCCTCACTGTCTCACCATCTCACCGTCTCACTGTCTACACCGTCTCACCGTCTCACTGTCTACACCGTCTCACCGTCTCACCGTCTCACCATCTCACCGTCTCACTGTCTACACCGTCTCACCGTCTCACTGTCTACACCGTCTCACCGTCTCACCGTCTCACCATCTCACCGTCTCACTGTCTACACCGTCTCACCGTCTCACTGTCTACACCGTCTCACCGTCTCACCGTCTCACCATCTCACCGTCTCACTGTCTACACCGTCTCACCGTCTCACTGTCTACACCGTCTCACCGCCTCACCGCCTCACCGTCTCACCATCTCACCGTCTCACCGTCTCACCGTCTCACTGTCTACACCGTCTCACCGTCTCACTGTCTACACCGTCTCACCGTCTCACCGTCTCACCGTCTCACCGCCTCACTGTCTCACCATCTCACCGTCTCACTGTCTACACCGTCTCACCGTCTCACTGTCTACACCGTCTCACCGTCTCACCGTCTCACCGTCTCACTGTCTCACCGTCTCACTGTCTACACCGTCTCACCGTCTCACCGTCTCACCGTCTCACCGTCTCACCGTCTCACCGTCTCACCGTCTCACCGTCTCACCGTCTACACCGTCTCACCGTCTCACCGTCTCACCGTCTCACCGTCTCACCGCCTCACTGTCTCACCATCTCACCGTCTCACTGTCTACACCGTCTCACCGTCTCACTGTCTACACCGTCTCACCGTCTCACCGTCTCACCGTCTCACTGTCTCACCGTCTCACTGTCTACACCGTCTCACCGTCTCACCGTCTCACCGTCTCACCGTCTCACCGTCTCACCGTCTCACCGTCTCACCGTCTACACTCATGGATTTTTAGAAAACTCATTATTACACCACGTTTACCTCGATACTCTCAATGATCCTGGATCAACACAGATGAAAACGTTTACCTCGATACTCTCAATGATCCTGGATCACCACAGATGAAAACGTTTATCTCGATACTCTCAATGATCCTGGATCACCACAGATGAAAACGTTTATCTCGATACTCTCAATGATCCTGGATCACCACAGATGAAAACGTTTATCTCGATACTCTCAATGATCCTGGATCAACACAGATGAAAACGTTTATCTCGATACTCTCAATGATCCTGGATCACCACTGATGAAAACGTTTACCTCGATACTCTCAATGATCCTGGATCAACACTGATGACAACGTTTACCTCGATACTCTCAATGATCCTGGATCAACACAGATGAAAACGTTTATCTCGATACTCTCAATGATCCTGGATCACCACAGATGACAACGTTTATCTCGATACTCTCAATGATCCTGGATCAACACAGATGAAAACGTTTACCTCGATACTCTCAATGATCCTGGATCAACACAGATGAAAACGTTTATCTCGATACTCTCAATGATCCTGGATCACCACAGATGACAACGTTTATCTCGATACTCTCAATGATCCTGGATCAACACAGATGAAAACGTTTATCTCGATACTCTCAATGATCCTGGATCACCACTGATGACAACGTTTATCTCGATACTCTCAATGATCCTGGATCACCACAGATGAAAACGTTTATCTCGATACTCTCAATGATCCTGGATCACCACAGATGAAAACGTTTATCTCGATACTCTCAATGATCCTGGATCACCACAGATGAAAACGTTTATCTCGATACTCTCAATGATCCTGGATCACCACAGATGAAAACGTTTATCTCGATACTCTCAATGATCCTGGATCACCACAGATGAAAACGTTTATCTCGATACTCTCAATGATCCTGGATCACCACAGATGAAAACGTTTATCTCGATACTCTCAATGATCCTGGATCAACACAGATGAAAACGTTTATCTCGATACTCTCAATGATCCTGGATCACCACTGATGAAAACGTTTACCTCGATACTCTCAATGATCCTGGATCAACACTGATGACAACGTTTACCTCGATACTCTCAATGATCCTGGATCAACACAGATGAAAACGTTTACCTCGATACTCTCAATGATCCTGGATCACCACAGATGAAAACGTTTATCTCGATACTCTCAATGATCCTGGATCACCACAGATGACAACGTTTATCTCGATACTCTCAATGATCCTGGATCAACACAGATGAAAACGTTTATCTCGATACTCTCAATGATCCTGGATCACCACTGATGACAACGTTTACCTCGATACTCTCAATGATCCTGGATCACCACTGATGACAACGTTTACCTCGATACTCTCAATGATCCTGGATCAACACAGATGAAAACGTTTATCTCGATACTCTCAATGATCCTGGATCACCACAGATGTCATACATCCCTGTCCTGTTGGCTTAGAATATGTCCTAAATACTTAACATAAGTCTACCATTATTAAACTTATTTTTGCTAACTTTATAACCTTATTCAACAGCAAAATATAATAATACTATTATATCAATTTCACCGTCTCGTTGTGTTAAATTTCTTTCACTGCATACAACAACAGCTGACTACCTAATGGAAAATAAATCTTAGCTAGTTAATTTATAGAAATAATACTACGGGTCAAAAGATTAAATAACATTTCAAATGAAATAATCAGATGAAAATCGCTACTCTGAAGAACTCTATAGACTTAAGGAAGCCTCTACCTTTAGTCAAAGGCTTAAGCCCCTTCTTTCTGCTCATTGGTTCAAATTACAAATATGTCAAAGAACTATAAACTCCACAATAATTATCAATTACACAAATGACTTTAAAATCAGTATTACAAATTACCTTAAATTCATTATGTAAATGGCCTTCCAACGAGGCTGATCAGACCACAAAGGAAAGCCATTATAGAGGTCAAAAGTCAAACGGCAGGGTGGCCAAGTGGCAGGGTGGCCTAGTGGTTAGAGTGTAGAGGCGGCAGGGTGGCCTAGTGGTTAGAGTGTAGAGGCGGCAGGGTGGCCTAGTGGCCTAGTGGTTAGAGTGTAGAGGCGGCAGGGTGGCCTAGTGGTTAGAGTGTAGAGGCGGCAGGGTGGCCTAGTGGCCTAGTGGTTAGAGTGTAGAGGCGTCAGGGTGGCCTAGTGGTTAGAGTGTAGAGGCGGCAGGGGTGGCCTAGTGGTTAGAGTGTAGAGGCGGCAGGGTGGCCTAGTGGTTAGAGTGTAGAGGCGGCAGGGTGGCCTAGTGGCCTAGTGGTTAGAGTGTAGAGGCGGCAGGGTGGCCTAGTGGTTAGAGTGTAGAGGCGGCAGGGTGGCCTAGTGGTTAGAGTGTAGAGGCGGCAGGGTGGCCTAGTGGCCTAGTGGTTAGAGTGTAGAGGCGGCAGGGTGGCCTAGTGGCCTAGTGGTTAGAGTGTAGAGGCGGCAGGGTGGCCTAGTGGTTAGAGTGTAGAGGCGGCAGGGTGGCCTAGTGGTTAGAGTGTAGAGGCGGCCGGGTGGCCAAGTGGCCTAGTGGTTAGAGTGTAGAGGCGGCAGGGTGGCCTAGTGGTTAGAGTGTAGAGGCGGCAGGGTGGCCTAGTGGCCTAGTGGTTAGAGTGTAGAGGCGTCAGGGTGGCCTAGTGGTTAGAGTGTAGAGGCGGCAGGGTGGCCTAGTGGTTAGAGTGTAGAGGCGGCAGGGTGGCCTAGTGGTTAGAGTGTAGAGGTGGCAGGGTGGCCTAGTGGTTAGAGTGTAGAGGCGGCAGGGTGGCCTAGTGGTTAGAGTGTAGAGGCGGCAGGGTGGCCAAGTGGCCTAGTGGTTAGAGTGTAGAGGCGGCAGGGTGGCCTAGTGGCCTAGTGGTTAGAGTGTAGAGGCGGCAGGGTGGCCTAGTGGCCTAGTGGTTAGAGTGTAGAGGTGGCAGGGTAGCCTAGTGGTTAGAGTGTAGAGGCGGCAGGGTGGCCTAGTGGTTAGAGTGTGGAGGTGGCAGGGTGGCCTAGTGGTTAGAGTGTAGAGGCGGCAGGGTGGCTTAGTGGTTAGAGTGTAGAAGCGGCAGGGTGGCCTAGTGGTTAGAGTGTAGAGGCGGCAGGGTGGCCTAGTGGTTAGAGTGTAGAGGCGGCAGGGTGGCCTAGTGGTTAGAGTGTAGAGGCGGCAGGGTGGCCTAGTGGTTAGAGTGTAGAGGCGGCAGGGTGGCCTAGTGGTTAGAGTGTAGAGGCGGCAGGGTGGCCTAGTGGTTAGAGTGTAGAGGCGGCAGGGTAGCCTAGTGGTTAGAGTGTAGAGGCGGCAGGGTGGCCTAGTGGTTAGAGTGTAGAGGCGGCAGGGTGGCCTAGTGGTTAGAGTGTAGAGGCGGCAGGGTGGCCTAGTGGTTAGAGTGTAGAGGCGGCAGGGTAGCCTAGTGGTTAGAGCGTTGGACTAGTAACCGGAAGTTTGCAAGTTCAAACCCCCGAGCTGACAAGGTCCAAATCTGTCGTTCTGCCGCTGAACGGGTAGTTAACCCACTGTTCCTAGGCCGTCATTGTAAATACGAATTTGTTCTTAACTGACTTGCCAAGTAAAATTAAAATAACTGACCTATTCTGTCCAGTAGGTGAAAATAAAACACTACTTAAACAACGTCCTTCCGTCTGTCGTAAGATTCAAAACACATTTCTCAACTGTCTCTTCTCTTTCGGCTTCACACTTATGAATTGTACAAGAATTAAAAGTAACAATGTAAAAATGGCCAAATGTATTAAATCAGTCAGTCAACCCTTTAGAATAAAAACATTTATAACATACATCAGTCAACCCTTTAGAATAAAAACATTTATAACATACATCAGTCAATGCTTTAGAATAAAATCATTTCGGTGGGGACAACTCTATCGCCATCACCTCTCTACATTAGATATATCTATCTGCATTAGATCCACCTCTCTGCATTAGATATATCTATCTGCATTAGATCCACCTCTCTGCATTAGATCCACCTCTCTGCATTAGATTCACCTATCTACATTAGATTCACCTCTCTACATTAGATCCACCTCTCTACATTAGATTCACCTCTCTACATTAGATTCACCTCTCTGCATTAGATCTACCTCTCTGCATTAGATTTACCTCTCTGCATTAGATATATCTATCTGCATTAGATCCACCTCTCTGCATTAGATATATCTATCTGCATTAGATCCACCTCTCTGCATTAGATTCACCTCTCTGCATTAGATATATCTATCTGCATTAGATATCAAATCAAATCAAATTTATTTATATAGCCCTTCGTACATCAGCTGATATCTCAAAGTGCTGTACAGAAACCCAGCCTAAAACCCCAAACAGCAAACAATGCAGGTGTAAAAGCACGGTGGCTAGGAAAAACTCCCTAGAAAGGCCAAAACCTAGGAAGAAACCTAGAGAGGAACCGGGCTATGTGGGGTGGCCAGTCCTCTTCTGGCTGTGCCGGGTAGAGATTATAACAGAACATGACCAAGATGTTCAAATGTTCATAAATGACCAGCATGGTCAAATAACAATAAGGCAGAACAGTTGAAACTGGAGCAGCAGCACAGTCAGGTGGACTGGGGACAGCAAGGAGCCATCATGTCAGGTAGTCCTGGGGCACGGTCCTAGGGCTCAGGTCCTCCGAGAGAGAGAAAGAAAGAGAGAATTAGAGAGAGCATATGTGGGGTGGCCAGTCCTCTTCTGGCTGTGCCGGGTGGAGATTATAACAGAACGTGGCCAAGATGTTCAAATGTTCATAAATGACCAGCATGGTTGAATAATAGTAAGGCAGAACAGTTGAAACTGGAGCAGGAGCATGGCCAGGTGGACTGGGGACAGCAAGGAGTCCTCATGTCAGGTAGTCCTGGGACATGGTCCTAGGGCCCAGGCCAGTTGAAACTGGAGCAGCAGCATGGCCAGGTGGACTGGGGACAGCAAGGAGTCATCATGTCAGGTAGTCCTGGGGCATGGTCCTAGGGCTCAGGTCCTCCGAGAGAGAGAGAGAAAGAAAGAGAGAAGGAGAGAATTAGAGAACGCACACTTAGATTCACACAGGACACCTGAATAGGACAGGAGAAGTACTCCAGATAAACAAACTGACCCTAGCCCCCGACACATAAACTACTGCAGCATAAATACTGGAGGCTGAGACAGGAGGGGTCAGGAGACACTGTGGCCCCATCCGAGGACACCCCGGACAGGGCCAAACAGGAAGGATATAACCCCACCCACTTTGCCAAAGCACAGCCCCCACACCACTAGAGGGAAATCTTCAACCACCAACTTACCATCCTGAGACAAGGCCGAGTATAGCCCACAAAGATCTCCGACACGGTACAACCCAAGGGGGGACCCAGACAGGCCGACCACAACAGTGAATCAACCCACCCAGGTGACGCACCCCCCCAGGGACGGCACGAGAGAGCCCCAGCAAGCCAGTGACTCAGCCCCGTAACAGGGTTAGAGGCAAAGAATCCCAGTGAAAAGAGGGGAACCGGCCAGGCAGAGACAGCAAGGGCGGTTCGTTGCTCCAGAGCCTTTCCGTTCACCTTCCCACTCCTGGGCCAGACTACACTCAATCATATGACCCACTGAAGAGATGAGTCTTCAGTAAAGACTTAAAGGTTGAGACCGAGTTTGCGTCTCTGACATGGGTAGGCAGACCGTTCCATAAAAATGGAGCTCTATAGGAGAAAGCCCTGCCTCCAGCTGTTTGCTTAGAAATTCTAGGGACAATTAGGAGGCCTGCGTCTTGTAACCGTAGCGTACGTGTAGGTATGTACGGCAGGACCAAATCAGAGAGGTAGGAGCAAGCCCATGTAATGCTTTGTAGGTTAGCAGTAAAACCTTGAAATCAGATAGATATATCTATCTGCATTAGATCCACCTCTCTGCATTAGATTCACCTCTCTGCATTAGATATATCTATCTGCATTAGATATATCTATCTGCATTAGATCCACCTCTCTGCATTAGATATATCTATCTGCATTAGATTCACCTCTCTGCATTAGATATATCTATCTGCATTAGATATATCTATCTGCATTAGATCCACCTCTCTGCATTAGATTCACCTCTCTGCATTAGATATATCTATCTGCATTAGATATATCTATCTGCATTAGATCCACCTCTCTGCATTAGATATATCTATCTGCATTAGATCCACCTCTCTGCATTAGATCCACCTCTCTGCATTAGATTCACCTCTCTACATTAGATTCACCTCTCTGCATTAGATATATCTATCTG
Source organism: Oncorhynchus gorbuscha (assembly GCF_021184085.1). NCBI lineage: Eukaryota > Metazoa > Chordata > Actinopteri > Salmoniformes > Salmonidae > Oncorhynchus > Oncorhynchus gorbuscha. The sequence continues at coordinate 17,996 of NW_025748476.1, forward strand.
CATTAGATATATCTATCTGCATTAGATCCACCTCTCTGCATTAGATATATCTATCTGCATTAGATCCACCTCTCTGCATTAGATCCACCTCTCTGCATTAGATCCACCTCTCTGCATTAGATTCACCTCTCTACATTAGATATATCTATCTGCATTAGATCCACCTCTCTGCATTAGATATATCTATCTGCATTAGATTCACCTCTCTGCATTAGATATATCTATCTGCATTAGATCCACCTCTCTGCATTAGATATATCTATCTGCATTAGATATATCTATCTGCATTAGATATATCTATCTGCATTAGATTTACCTCTCTGCATTAGATATATCTATCTGCATTAGATCCACCTCTCTGCATTAGATATATCTATCTGCATTAGATCCACCTCTCTGCATTAGATATATCTATCTGCATTAGATCCACCTCTCTGCATTAGATTTAGGTAACTATCTCTTCTGTGACCCAGTTATTTAAACACGACTACTATTCTCAATACGTTATTCCAGCAGAGCATTTAGGCAACAGACAACATATTACATCGCTATTATTTTGAATGAATTAGTCTTTCAATTGAACCTAAACAAGTTACTAAAACGTTCAGTTTATATCTTCAACACACACTAACAAACGTATCTTTCAGGGCAAAACATACCAATAGTTGAATTACTATCAGAGACACAGATTCTAGTCATTTGGTGCATAGGTTGGGAAGCGAACCCAAGTCTCCCACATGGTAGGCAAGAATCATACCACTGGACCACCAAAGCCATTGAAATGACAAAGACACTTTGCAAATAACCCTATTTATAATTGTCTATAGTCATAAAATCAGGCACATATTACCGAGACAATTCCCAGAAAATAGCCCTAATTTAAAGGTCCAAGCATTTCTCTGGAGAAAACTCTCATTACTCTCTCTCTTGTTGTTTCTGCCTCTCTCTTTCTCTCCCGATCCTCGTCCTTCCCCTTATGTCTGCAGCTTGGGCAGCTGTGTCCCACTCCGTCACAATGTTTACAGGGAGCCCTACACTCCCGATCCTCGTCCTTCCCCTTATGTCTGCAGCTTGGGCAGCTGTGTCCCACTCCGTCACAATGTTTACAGGGAGCCCTACACTCCCGATCCTCGTCCTTCCCCTTATGTCTGCAGCTTGGGCAGCTGTGTCCCACTCCGTCACAATGTTTACAGGGAGCCCTACACTCCCGATCCTCGTCCTTCCCCTTATGTCTGCAGCTTGGGCAGCTGTGTCCCACTCCGTCACAATGTTTACAGGGAGCCCTACACTCCCGATCCTCGTCCTTCCCCTTATGTCTGCAGCTTGGGCAGCTGTGTCCCACTCCGTCACAATGTTTACAGGGAGCCCTACACTCCCGATCCTCGTCCTTCCCCTTATGTCTGCAGCTTGGGCAGCTGTGTCCCACTCCGTCACAATGTTTACAGGGAGCCCTACACTCCCGATCCTCGTCCTTCCTTATGTCTGCAGCTTGGGCAGCTGTGTCCCACTCCGTCACAATGTTTACAGGGAGCCCTACACTCCCGATCCTCGTCCTTCCCCTTATGTCTGCAGCTTGGGCAGCTGTGTCCCACTCCGTCACAATGTTTACAGGGAGCCCTACACTCCCGATCCTCGTCCTTCCCCTTATGTCTGCAGCTTGGGCAGCTGTGTCCCACTCCGTCACAATGTTTACAGGGAGCCCTACACTCCCGATCCTCGTCCTTCCTTATGTCTGCAGCTTGGGCAGCTGTGTCCCACTCCGTCACAATGTTTACAGGGAGCCCTACACTCCCGTGTCCTTCCCTTATGTCTGCAGCTTGGGCAGCTGTGTCCCACTCCGTCACAATGTTTACAGGGAGCCCTACACTCCCGATCCTCGTCCTTCCCCTTATGTCTGCAGCTTGGGCAGCTGTGTCCCACTCCGTCACAATGTTTACAGGGAGCCCTACACTCCCGATCCTCGTCCTTCCCCTTATGTCTGCAGCTTGGGCAGCTGTGTCCCACTCCGTCACAATGTTTACAGGGAGCCCTACACTCCCGATCCTCGTCCTTCCCCTTATGTCTGCAGCTTGGGCAGCTGTGTCCCACTCCGTCACAATGTTTACAGGGAGCCCTACACTCCCGATCCTCGTCCTTCCCCTTATGTCTGCAGCTTGGGCAGCTGTGTCCCACTCCGTCACAATGTTTACAGGGAGCCCTACACTCCCGATCCTCGTCCTTCCCCTTATGTCTGCAGCTTGGGCAGCTGTGTCCCACTCCGTCACAATGTTTACAGGGAGCCCTACACTCCCGATCCTCGTCCTTCCCCTTATGTCTGCAGCTTGGGCAGCTGTGTCCCACTCCGTCACAATGTTTACAGGGAGCCCTACACTCCCAGTCCTCCCGATCCTCGTCCTTCCCTTATGTCTGCAGCTTGGGCAGCTGTGTCCCACTCCGTCACAATGTTTACAGGGAGCCCTACACTCCCGATCCTCGTCCTTCCCCTTATGTCTGCAGCTTGGGCAGCTGTGTCCCACTCCGTCACAATGTTTACAGGGAGCCCTACACTCCCGATCCTCGTCCTTCCCCTTATGTCTGCAGCTTGGGCAGCTGTGTCCCACTCCGTCACAATGTTTACAGGGAGCCCTACACTCCCGATCCTCGTCCTTCCCCTTATGTCTGCAGCTTGGGCAGCTGTGTCCCACTCCGTCACAATGTTTACAGGGAGCCCTACACTCCCGATCCTCGTCCTTCCTTATGTCTGCAGCTTGGGCAGCTGTGTCCCACTCCGTCACAATGTTTACAGGGAGCCCTACACTCCCGATCCTCGTCCTTCCCTTATGTCTGCAGCTTGGGCAGCTGTGTCCCACTCCGTCACAATGTTTACAGGGAGCCCTACACTCCCGAACCTCGTCCTTCCCCTTATGTCTGCAGCTTGGGCAGCTGTGTCCCACTCCGTCACAATGTTTACAGGGAGCCCTACACTCCCGATCCTCGTCCTTCCCCTTATGTCTGCAGCTTGGGCAGCTGTGTCCCACTCCGTCACAATGTTTACAGGGAGCCCTACACTCCCGATCCTCGTCCTTCCCCTTATGTCTGCAGCTTGGGCAGCTGTGTCCCACTCCGTCACAATGTTTACAGGGAGCCCTACACTCCCGATCCTCGTCCTTCCCCTTATGTCTGCAGCTTGGGCAGCTGTGTCCCACTCCGTCACAATGTTTACAGGGAGCCCTACACTCCCGGGTGAAATGTCCTGTCTTATCGCAATTGAAACCCTTTCTCTCGTCTGATCCTGTCCATTTTTTTCCGTTCTGTCTTCGGTCCCTTAAAGCCGCCTTTCTGCTCATCTCCAATGACCCCGACAGTTAGTGTCAGGTACTGATCTCATTTACCTTCTTTCTTTTCTAACTCTGTCCTTTCTGCTCATCTCCAATGACCCCGACAGTCAGTGTCAGGTACTGATCTCATTTACCTTCTTTCTATTCTAACTCTGTTCTTTCTGCTCTTTTCTTTTCATCTCTCTATCGCCTTCTCAGAATTCAGGAATAATTACTATTGTGACTTTTAACGAGTTATTAGGTCGCACACGCACATACTTTTTCCCTGATATCGGGCCTCCTCTGTCTGTCTGTGTGTGTGTGTGTGTTAAATATAGCTACTGGGCAGCGATCCCAGACTGCATTAACAATATATACCACCACCACTTTAGATAATACTGACAGAGGATAGCAGGGAGGGAGAGGGGGAGGGAGGATAGCAGGGGGAGGATAGGAGGATATATACCACCACCACTTTAGATAATACTGACAGAGGATAGCAGGGAGGGAGAGGGGGAGGGAGGATAGCAGGGAGGGAGAGGGGGAGGGAGGATAGCAGGGGGAGGATAGGAGGATATATACCACCACCACTTTAGATAATACTGACAGAGGATAGCAGGGAGGGAGGAGGGGGAGGGAGGATAGCAGGGGGAGGATAGGAGGATATATACCACCACCACTTTAGATAATACTGACAGAGGATAGCAGGGAGGGAGGAGGGGGAGGGAGGATAGCAGGGGAGGATAGGAGGATATATACCACCACCACTTTAGATAATACTGACAGAGGATAGCAGGGAGGGAGGAGGGGAGGGAGGATAGCAGGGGGAGGATAGGAGGATATATACCACCACCACTTTAGATAATACTGACAGAGGATAGCAGGGAGGGAGAGGGGAGGGAGGATAGCAGGGAGGGAGGGGGGAGGGAGGATAGCAGGGAGGGAGAGGGGGAGGGAGGATAGCAGGGGGAGGATAGGAGGATATATACCACCACCACTTTAGATAATACTGACAGAGGATAGCAGGGAGGGAGAGGGGGAGGGAGGATAGCAGGGGGAGGATAGGAGGATATATACCACCACCACTTTAGATAATACTGACAGAGGATAGCAGGGAGGGAGGAGGGGAGGGAGGATAGCAGGGGAGGATAGGAGGATATATACCACCACCACTTTAGATAATACTGACAGAGGATAGCAGGGAGGGAGAGGGGGAGGGAGAGGGGGAGGGAGAGGGGGAGGGAGGATAGCAGGGAGGGAGAGGGGGATATATACCACCACCACTTTAGATAATACTGACAAAGGATAGCAGGGAGGGAGAGGGGAGGGAGAGGGGAGGGAGAGGGGGAGGGAGGATAGCAGGGAGGGAGAGGGGGAGGGAGGATAGCAGGGAGGGAGGAGGGGGAGGGAGGATAGCAGGGAGGGAGAGGGGGAGGGAGAGGGGGAGGGAGGATAGCAGGGAGGGAGAGGGGGAGGGAGGATAGCAGGGAGGGAGAGGGGGAGGATAGGAGGATATATACCACCACCACTTTAGATAATACTGACAGAGGATAGCAGGGAGGGAGAGGGGGAGGGAGGATAGCAGGGAGGGAGAGGGGGAGGGAGGATAGCAGGGGGAGGGAGGAGGATATATACCACCACCACTTTAGATAATACTGACAGAGGATAGCAGGGAGGGAGGAGGGGAGGGAGGATAGCAGGGAGGGAGAGGGGGAGGATAGGAGGATATATACCACCACCACTTTAGATAATACTGACAGAGGATAGCAGGGAGGGAGGAGGGGGAGGGAGGATAGCAGGGAGGGAGAGGGGGAGGATAGGAGGATATATACCACCACCACTTTAGATAATACTGACAGAGGATAGCAGGGAGGGAGAGGGGGAGGGAGGATAGCAGGGGGAGGGAGGAGGATATATACCACCACCACTTTAGATAATACTGACAGAGGATAGCAGGGAGGGAGAGGGGGAGGGAGGATAGCAGGGAGGGAGAGGGGGAGGGAGGATAGCAGGGGGAGGGAGGAGGATATATACCACCACCACTTTAGATAATACTGACAGAGGATAGCAGGGAGGGAGGAGGGGGAGGGAGGAGGGGGAGGATAGGAGGATATATACCACCACCACTTTAGATAATACTGACAGAGGATAGCAGGGAGGGAGAGGGGGAGGGAGGATAGCAGGGAGGGAGGAGGGGGAGGGAGGATAGCAGGGGAGGATAGGAGGATATATACCACCACCACTTTAGATAATACTGACAGAGGATAGCAGGGAGGGAGAGGGGGAGGGAGGATAGCAGGGGGAGGGAGGAGGATATATACCACCACCACTTTAGATAATACTGACAGAGGATAGCAGGGAGGGAGAGGGGGAGGGAGAGGGGGAGGGAGGATAGCAGGGGGAGGATAGGAGGATATATACCACCACCACTTTATATAATACTGACAGAGGATAGCAGGGAGGGAGAGGGGGAGGGAGGGAGGGAGGATAGCAGGGAGGGAGAGGGGAGGGAGGATAGCAGGGGGAGGGAGGAGGATATATACCACCACCACTTTAGATAATACTGACAGAGGATAGCAGGGAGGGAGGAGGGGGAGGGAAGATAGCAGGGAGGGAGAGGGGAGGGAGGATAGCAGGGAGGGAGAGGGGGAGGGAGGATAGCAGGGGGAGGATAGGAGGATATATACCACCACCACTTTAGATAATACTGACAGAGGATAGCAGGGAGGGAGAGGGGGAGGGAGGATAGCAGGGGGAGGGAGGAGGATATATACCACCACCACTTTAGATAATACTGACAGAGGATAGCAGGGAGGGAGAGGGGGAGGGAGAGGGGGGGGGGATAGCAGGGAGGGAGAGGGGGAGGGAGGATAGCAGGGAGGGAGAGGGGGAGGGAGGATATCAGGGGGAGGATAGGAGGATATATACCACCACCACTTTAGATAATACTGACAGAGGATAGCAGGGAGGGAGAGGGGGAGGGAGGATAGCAGGGAGGGAGAGGGGGAGGGAGGATAGCAGGGGGAGGATAGGAGGATATATACCACCACCACTTTAGATAATACTGACAGAGGATAGCAGGGAGGGAGAGGGGGAGGGAGGATAGCAGGGAGGGAGAGGGGAGGGAGGATAGCAGGGAGGGAGAGGGGAGGGAGGATAGCAGGGAGGGAGAGGGGGAGGAGGATAGCAGGGAGGGAGAGGGGGAGTGAGGATAGCAGGGAGGGAGAGGGGGAGGGAGGATAGCAGGGAGGAGAGGGGAGGGAGGATAGCAGGGGGAGGATAGGAGGATATATACCACCACCACTTTAGATAATACTGACAGAGGATAGCAGGGAGGGAGAGGGGAGGGAGGATAGCAGGGAGGGAGAGGGGGAGGGAGGATAGCAGGGAGGGAGAGGGGGAGGATATATACCACCACCACTTTAGATAATACTGACAGAGGATAGCAGGGAGGGAGAGGGGGAGGGAGGATAGCAGGGGGAGGATAGGAGGATATATACCACCACCACTTTAGATAATACTGACAGAGGATAGCAGGGAGGGAGAGGGGGAGGGAGGATAGCAGGGGAGGATAGGAGGATATATACCACCACCACTTTAGATAATACTGACAGAGGATAGCAGGGAGGGAGAGGGGGAGGGAGGATAGCAGGGAGGGAGAGGGGAGGGAGGATAGCAGGGAGGGAGAGGGGGAGGGAGGATAGCAGGGAGGGAGAGGGGGAGGGGGAGGGAGGATAGCAGGGGGAGGATAGGAGGATATATACCACCACCACTTTAGATAATACTGACAGAGGATAGCAGGGAGGGAGAGGGGGAGGGAGGATAGCAGGGAGGGAGAGGGGGAGGGAGGATAGCAGGGGAGGATAGGAGGATATATACCACCACCACTTTAGATAATACTGACAGAGGATAGCAGGGAGGGAGGAGGGGGAGGGAGGATAGCAGGGGGAGGATAGGAGGATATATACCACCATCACTTTAGATAATACTGACAGAGGATAGCAGGGAGGGAGAGGGGAGGGAGGATAGCAGGGGGAGGATAGGAGGATATATACCACCATCACTTTAGATAATACTGACAGAGGATAGCAGGGAGGGAGAGGGGGAGGGAGGATAGCAGGGAGGGAGAGGGGGAGGGAGGATAGCAGGGAGGGAGAGGGGGAGGGAGGATAGCAGGGAGGGAGGAGGATATATACCACCATCACTTTAGATAATACTGACAGAGGATAGCAGGGAGGGAGAGGGGGAGGGAGGATAGCAGGGGGAGGATAGGAGGATATATACCACCACCACTTTAGATAATACTGACAGAGGATAGCAGGGAGGGAGGAGGGGGAGGGAGGATAGCAGGGGGAGGGAGAGGGGGAGGATAGGAGGATATATACCACCACCACTTTAGATAATACTGCCAGAGGATAGCAGGGAGGGAGAGGGGGAGGATATATACCACCACCACTTTAGATAATACTGACAGAGGATAGCAGGGAGGGAGAGGGGGAGGGAGGATAGCAGGGAGGGAGAGGGGGAGGATATATACCACCACCACTTTAGATAATACTGACAGAGGATAGCAGGGAGGGAGAGGGGGAGGGAGGATAGCAGGGGGAGGATAGGAGGATATATACCACCACCACTTTAGATAATACTGACAGAGGATAGCAGGGAGGGAGGAGGGGGAGGGAGGATAGCAGGGAGGAGAGGGGGAGGGAGGATAGCAGGGGGAGGATAGGAGGATATATACCACCACCACTTTAGATAATACTGACAGAGGATAGCAGGGAGGGAGAGGGGGAGGGAGGATAGCAGGGAGGGAGAGGGGGAGGGGGGGGAGGGGAGGGAGAGGGGGGAGGATATATACCCGCTGATATCCTTCTTGAAACTTTCTCTCTCTCCTTCTCTCCACTTGCCATCTTTTCCAGGCTTCAGACAGGCCCTCCTTCCTGCATGTTGGGCAGCAGATTGACCTTTCATACTTCAGACAGGCCCTTCTTCCTGCATGTTGGGCAGTAGATTGACCTTTCATACTTCAGACAGGCCCTTCTTCCTGCATGTTGGGCAGTAGATTGACCTTTCATACTTCAGACAGGCCCTTCTTCCTGCATGTTGGGCAGTAGATTGACCTTTCATACTTCAGACAGGCCCTTCTTCCTGCATGTTGGGCAGTAGATTGACCTTTCATACTTCAGACAGGCCCTTCTTCCTGCATGATGGGCATTAGATTGACCTTTCATACCCGGTTAATTCCGGGACCTCCTTTGAGGATTTATCCCATGTTATTCAATTACCTTTCGTTGTTATTCTGCTTCTTCTCACAATCTGTGTGTGTGTGCTATTAATCTCTGTGTGTGTGTGCTATTAATCTCTGTGTATGTGCTATTAATCTGTGTGTGTGTGTGCTATTCATCTGTGTGTGTGTGTGCTATTAATCTATGTGTGTGTGCTATTCATCTCTGTGTGTGTGCTATTAATCTCTGTGTGTGTGTGATATTGATCTCTGCGTGTGTGTGCTATTAATCTCTGTGTGTGCTATTAATCTCTGTGTGTGTGCTATTAATCTCTGTGTGTGTGTGCTATTAATCTCTGTGTGTGTGCTATTAATCTCTCTGTGTATGTGCTATTAATCTCTGTGTCTGTGTGCTATTAATCTCTGTGTGTGTGCTATTAATCTCTCTGTGTGTGTGCTATTAATCTATGTGTGTGTGTGCTATTAATCTCTGTGTATGTGCTATTAATCTCTGTGTCTGTGTGCTATTAATCTCTGTGTGTGTGCTATTAATCTGTGTGTGTGTGCTATTAATCTATGTGTGTGTGTGTGCTATTAATCTCTGTGTGTGTGTGCTATTAATCTGTGTGTGTGTGTGCTATTAATCTGTCTGTGTGTCTGTGTGCTATTAATCTCTGTATGTGTGCTATTAATCTGTGTGTGTGTGCTATTAATCTCTGTGTGTGTGCTATTAATCTGTGTGTGTGTGCTATTAATCTCTCTGTGTGTGTGCTATTAATCTCTCTGTGTGTGTGCTATTAATCTCTCTGTGTGTGTGCTATTAATCTCTCTGTGTGTGTGCTATTAATCTCTGTGTGTGTGTGCTATTAATCTCTGTGTGTGTGTGCTATTAATCTCTCTGTGTGTCTGTGTGCTATTAATCTCTGTATGTGTGCTATTAATCTGTGTGTGTGTGCTATTAATCTCTGTGTGTGTGCTATTAATCTCTCTGTGTGTGTGTGCTATTAATCTCTCTGTGTGTGTGCTATTAATCTCTCTGTGTGTGTGCTATTAATCTCTCTGTGTGTGTGCTATTAATCTCTCTGTGTGTGTGGTATTAATCTCTCTGTGTGTGTGCTATTAATCTCTCTGTGTGTGTGCTATTAATCTCTCTGTGTGTGTGCTATTAATCTCTCTGTGTGTGTGCTATTAATCTGTGTGTGTGTGCTATTAATCTCTCTGTGTGTGTGCTATTAATCTCTCTGTGTGTGTGCTATTAATCTCTCTGTGTGTGTGCTATTAATCTCTCTGTGTGTGTGCTATTAATCTCTCTGTGTGTGTGCTATTAATCTGTGTGTGTGTGCTATTAATCTCTCTGTGTGTGTGCTATTAATCTCTCTGTGTGTGTGCTATTAATCTGTGTGTGTGTGCTATTAATCTCTGTGTGTGTGCTATTAATCTGTGTGTGTGTGCTATTAATCTGTGTGTGTGTGTGCTATTAATCTGTGTGTGTGTGCTATTAATCTCTGTGTGTGTGCTATTAATCTGTGTGTGTGTGCTATTAATCTGTGTGTGTGTGCTATTAATCTCTCTGTGTGTGTGCTATTAATCTCTCTGTGTGTGTGCTATTAATCTGTGTGTGTGTGCTATTAATCTCTGTGTGTGTGCTATTAATCTGTGTGTGTGTGTGCTATTAATCTCTCTGTGTGTGTGCTATTAATCTGTGTGTGTGTGCTATTAATCTGTGTGTGTGTGTGCTATTAATCTCTGTGTGTGTGTGCTATTAATCTCTGTGTGTGTGTGCTATTAATCTGTCTGGGTGTCTGTGTGCTATTAATCTCTGTATGTGTGCTACTAATCTGTGTGTGTGTGCTATTAATCTCTGTGTGTGTGCTATTAATCTGTGTGTGTGTGCTATTAATCTCTCTGTGTGTGTGCTATTAATCTCTCTGTGTGTGTGCTATTAATCTGTGTGTGTGTGCTATTAATCTGTGTGTGTGTGCTATTAATCTGTGTGTGTGTGCTATTAATCTCTGTGTGTGTGCTATTAATCTGTGTGTGTGTGCTATTAATCTGTGTGTGTGTGCTATTAATCTGTGTGTGTGTGCTATTAATCTGTGTGTGTGTGCTATTAATCTGTGTGTGTGTGCTATTAATCTGTGTGTGTGTGCTATTAATCTGTGTGTGTGTGCTATTAATCTCTCTGTGTGTGTGCTATTAATCTGTGTGTGTGTGCTATTAATCTCTGTGTGTGTGCTATTAATCTCTCTGTGTGTGTGCTATTAATCTCTGTGTGTGTGCTATTAATCTGTGTGTGTGTGTGCTATTAATCTGTGTGTGTGTGCTTTCTACCGTTATTATCCTTAACCTATGTTGATAAATACCTCCTGTTAATCTCCCCTAGAATTTTAGAATAAGTATGTATATGAATCCTGATATATTATTTAGGTCTCAGACGTCTACAACTACAAGTTCTACTTGTTTTTTGTTGTTCCGGTTGGTCAGTGTGGTCGGTTGGTCAGTGTGGTCGGTTGGTCAGTGTGGTCGGTTGGTCAGTGTGGTCGGTTGGTCAGTGTGGTCAGTGTGGTCAGTTGGTCAGTGTGGTCGGTTGGTCAGTGTGGTCGGTTGGTCGGTGTGGTCGGTTGGTCAGTTGGTCAGTGTGGTCGGTTGGTCAGTGTGGTCGGTTGGTCAGTGTGGTCGGTTGGTCAGTGTGGTCGGTTGGTCAGTGTGGTCAGTTGGTCAGTGTGGTCGGTTGGTCAGTGTGGTCGGTTGGTCGGTGTGGTCGGTTGGTCAGTGTGGTCAGTGTGGTCAGTTGGTCAGTGTGGTCGGTTGGTCAGTGTGGTCAGTTGGTCAGTGTGGTCGGTTGGTCAGTGTGGTCGGTTGGTCAGTGTGGTCGGTTGGTCAGTGTGGTCGGTTGGTCGGTGTGGTCGGTTGGTCAGTGTGGTCAGTGTGGTCAGTTGGTCAGTGTGGTCGGTTGGTCAGTGTGGTCGGTTGGTCAGTGTGGTCGGTTGGTCAGTGTGGTCGGTTGGTCAGTGTGGTCGGTTGGTCGGTGTGGTCGGTTGGTCGGTGTGGTCGGTTGGTCAGTGTGGTCGGTTGGTCAGTGTGGTCGGTTGGTCAGTGTGGTCGGTTGGTCGGTGTGGTCGGTTGGTCGGTGTGGTCGGTTGGTCAGTGTGGTCGGTTGGTCAGTGTGGTCGGTTGGTCAGTGTGGTCGGTTGGTCAGTGTGGTCGGTTGATCAGTGTGGTCGGTTGGTCAGTGTGGTCGGTTGGTCGGTTGGTCAGTGTGGTCAGTTGGTCGGTTGGTTAGTATGGTCGGTTGGTCAGTGTGGTCGGTTGGTTGGTTGGTCAGTGTGGTCAGTTGGTCAGTGTGGTCTGTGTGGTCGTTTGGTCAGTGTGGTTGGTCGGTTGGTCAGTGTGGTTGGTCTGTTGGTCGGTTGGTCAGTGTGGTTGGTCTGTTGGTCATTTGGTCAGTGTGTTCAATGTGGTCAGTTCAGTGTGGTCGTTGGTCA
>NW_025748477.1:0-34519 GCF_021184085.1 Oncorhynchus gorbuscha
ACTAATTAGCTGGCAACAGCAAGTTAGCTAAATAGGACTAATTAGCTGGCAACAGCAAGTTAGCTAAATAGGACTAATTAGCTGGCAACAGCAAGTTAGCTAAATAGGACTAATTAGCTGGCAACAGCAAGTTAGCTAAATAGGACTAATTAGCTGGCAACAGCAAGTTAGCTAAATAGGACTAATTAGCTGGCAACAGCAAGTTAGCTAAATAGGACTAATTAGCTGGCAACAGCAAGTTAGCTAAATAAGACTAATTAGCTGGCAACAGCAAGTTAGCTAAATAGGACTAATTAGCTAATAAGTGCAAGCTAACTAGCTAAACTGCCATACATGTTTAATGCTTTTCGACCTGTCCCCAAATGAATGTCATTGGTTCAGAGTTGGTTTTGATAGGGGTTTAGTGTAGGGGGGAAAAGTAAATGTATGCATGATAGCACATGATGGTGCACGCGCGAAGCCGGTTTGGGTTCCGTGTAGCAGTCGCTCCAGCGATGTGATGTCAGAATGCACTCACTGTTCCAGAATGTCATTGTTATGCAACAGGACATTTAACATGGCTGCCTGCTAATTATCTACAGGCTGTTTCAACTTGTAAATTTCAAATAATTTATTTTCTAACAGTTTGAATTGAGGTGTGTTCCGCCTCCTCATTAATTCACATAGAGGTAGCATTTCAGTGTTGCGGACAATTTATCCTTCCTCATCTTAAACGGCACTGACCGCCACTGCATTTGTAAGGACTCTTTACTGTGAAAAAAAACTGTCGCGGGAATCAAAACTGGACGTTCTAAACACGCGTTCTAATCACACCGGTTTGAGCATTATGCTTCAGGGACCACTGTAGGATGATCACAACCATTTGTTGGTACGTGTGAAAAGGTTAAAACCAAGAAAAAGTTGGATTTTTAAAACGTGCAACGGGGTTCTAGCCAGAGGGAGGGTTTCTACCCAGAGGGAGGGTTTCTAGCCAGAGGGAGGGTATTTACCAGAGGGAGGGTATTTACCAGAGGGAGGGTATTTACCAGAGGGAGGGTATTTACCAGAGGGAGGGTATTTGCCAGAGGGAGGGTATTTGCCAGAGGGAGGGTATTTACCAGAGGGAGGGTATTTACCAGAGGGAGGGTATTTGCCAGAGGGAGGGTATTTGCCAGAGAGAGGGTATTTGCCAGAGGGAGGGTATTTGCCAGAGGGAGGGTATTTGCCAGAGGGAGGGTATTTACCAGAGGGAGGGTATTTACCAGAGGGAGGGTATTTGCCAGAGGGAGGGTATTTACCAGAGGGAGAGTATTTACCAGAGGGAGGGTTTCTAGCCAGAGGGAGGGTATTTGCCAGAGGGAGGGTTTCTAGCCAGAGGGAGGGTTTCTAGCCAGAGGGAGGGTATTTGCCAGATGGAGGGTATTTACCAGAGGGAGGGTTTCTAGCCAGAGGGAGGGTTTCTAGCCAGAGGGAGGGTATTTGCCAGAGGGAGGGTATTTACCAGAGGGAGGGTATTTGCCAGAGGGAGAGTATTTACCAGAGGGAGGGTATTTGCCAGAGGGAGGGTATTTACCAGAGGGAGGGTTTCTAGCCAGAGGGAGGGTATTTACCAGAGGGAGGGTTTCTAGCCAGAGGGAGGGTTTCTAGCAAGAGGGAGGGTTTCTAGCCAGAGGGAGGGTTTCTAGCAAGGAGGGTATTTGCCAGAGGGAGGGTTTCTAACCAGAGGGAGGGTTTCTAACCAGAGGGAGGGTATTTGCCAGAGGGAGGGTATTTGCCAGAGGGAGGGTTTCTAACCAGAGGGAGGGTATTTGCCAGAGGGAGGGTGTCACGAGTCCGACCGAGGGTGCTTCCCCTTCCCGGTCGGGTGGCGCTCGGCGGTCGTCGTCACCGGCCTATTAGCTGCCACTGATTGTTTTTCCTCCCCCTCCTTGTATGTTTAGTGGTAGCACCTGTTCATGTTAATTAGTTTGTCTTTATTAGACAGCCGGACCGCCTGGTTGTTGTGCGGGATTATTTCAATGCAACCTTCGGCTCTGTTGTTGAGGTACGTGTTAGTGCCTGGTCGTGATTTTTTCCATTGTATTTTTTGATTCCCTGTGGTTGGGAACGTTACTTTTGTGAGCACCCTGTGGTGCGTTGGTGCTATTAAAAGACACACAGCATTGAACTCTGTCTCCTGCATTTGACTCCACACCCACGACACCCGGAGCATTACAGAGGGTTTCTAGCCAGAGGGAGGGTATTTTCTTGCTCCGCATGTAACTATGAATCTATTTTTTAAATATTTTTACTTTTGATGATGTAATCGGGAGGAACTTTAACTTCATAATTGTTTCTAAACAACATAGAAATTTGCCGTTTTCACGTACACTTCATGGCCAAAAGTATGTGACCCCCCCTTCAAATTAGTGGATTCGGGCTATTTCAGCCACACCTGTTGCTGACAGGTGTATAAAATCGAGCACACAGCCATGTGATCTCCATAGACAAACATTGGCTGTAGAATGGCCCGTACTGAAGAGCTCAGTCACTTTCAACATGGCACCGACATAGAATGTCGCCTTTCTGCCCTGCTAGAGCTGCCCCAGTCTACTGTGTTGTTATTGTGAAGTGGAAATGTCTAGGAGCAACAACGGCTCAGCCGCGAAGTGGTAAGCCACACAAGCTCACAGAATGGGATCACAGAGTGATGAAGCGCGTAGGGCGTACAAATTGTCTGTCCTTGGGGGCAACACTCACTACTGACTTCTAAACTGCTTCTGGAAGTAACGTCAGCACAAGAACTGTTTTGTCAGGAGCTTCATGAAATGGGTTTCCATGGCCAAGCAGCCGCATACAAGCCTAAGATCACCATGCGCAATGCCAAGCTTCAGCTGGAGTGGTGTAAAGCTCACCAACGTTGGATGCTGGAGCAGTGGAAAAGTGTTCTCTGTAGCTTCACCATCTGGCAGACGGATGAATCTGGGTTGGCGGATGCCAGAGAAACGCTACATGCCCCAATGCATCGTGCCAATTGTACAGTTTGTGGAGGAGGAACGCAATGACATTCTAGACGATAATGGTCCATACAGAAACGGTTTATCAAGATCTGTGTGGAAGAACTTGACTGGCCTGCACAGAGCCCTGATCTCAACCCAGTTGAACACCTTTGGGATGCATTGGAATATCGACTGTGAGCCAGGCCTAATCTCCCAACACCAGTACCAGACCTCACTAATGCTCTTGTGGCTGAATGGAAGCAAGACCCCGCAGCAATGTTCCAACATCTAGTGGAAAGCCTTCCCAGAAGAGCGGAGACTGTTATAGCGGGGGGGGGGTCCAACTCCATATTGATGGCCATGATTTTGGAAGGAGATGTTAAACAGCAGGTGTCCGCATACTGTTGGGCATGTAGTGTATATAGACACTGGTATTATGCTGGAGATAATTACGTAGTGGAATTATTATACTTGAAGTTGGCCAAATGGCAAAAAAAGGACATTGTCGTCTTCAAAGGATCATATTTGTATTACATATTCTATGAAAGACAGTTCAATATGTGGAGATCAATGACTGCCAATTATAAAATGCTAAATAACACCCTGCTATGGATAAAGGATGACATCTGAATGTCATTTCCACTAGTTCTTTAACATGAACACGTTTCCCCTGCAGTAGGAATCAACCGTATATCGATCCCACATATCGACTGAAGTTGACTAAATTATAATCAACCGTATATCGATACCACGTAACGACTGAAGTTTAATAAATTATAATCAACCGTATATCGATACCACGTAACGACTGAAGTTTAATAAATTATAATCAACCGTATATCGATCCCACATAACGACTGAAGTTTAATAAATTATAATCAACCGTATATCGATACCACATAACGACTGAAGTTGAATAAATTATAATCAACCGTATATCGATCCCACATAACGACTGAAGTTGAATAAAATATCATCAACAGCTAATAAGAACAATTTTTATTTATTTTATTTAACCGAGACATTAATTTGACAAATCGTTCTCAAAATGATCTTCCACTTATTAGCAATTAACAAATATTTTTCATTGTCATGAAAGATTGCTAGAATGTTCCCAATGTGTGATCAAAAACATTCTGGGAAAAATATATTTTATATTTAAAAGATTTTATTTATCCTTTATTTAACTAGGCAAGTCAGTTAAGAACAAATTCTTATTTACAATGACGGCCTACAGGGGAACAGTGGGTTAACTGCCTTGTTCAGGGGAAAAATACCAGATTTTTACCTTGTCGGCTCAGAGATTCGATGCAGCAACCTTTTGGTTACTGGCCCAATGCTCTAAGCACTAGGCTACCTGCTGCCCAAAAATATGAAAAACTGGCCCTTCTCTATGACCTTGAATGTGCAATGGAAGGAATACACACAGAATAAAGACAAAAGGTTTTCTGAAGTATTCTGGAAGATGAATGAAATGTGATGTTGCTGCTCCAGCCCTGAATCTCCCCAGAGCCAAGTTAGCTAAGGAAGGAAGGAAGGAAGGAAGGAAGGAAGGAAGGAAGGAAGGAAGGAAGGAAGGAAGGTTAGTGAAGTTTCTTTCCATTCAAGTCTTTTTAAGGTTTTATTCACTTTATCTTGTTGCTTCTAAGAACGATCTGCTAGATATCGAACTGTTTGAACTGAGGAGGCCTACTCGTTAGGGGTATATAGAATATACAGAGTACGACGGCTGGCTGACTCACATAACAGATCACTTAACATGTCATATTTCATTTCATTTAGATGTCATATTCATCAACCACCTGAATCAAAAACTGCATCTCTTCATAATCATCATCACCCTCATCATCATCATCACCACCATCATAATCCTCCTCATCATCATCCTCACCACATCATACTTGTATTGTATAATCCGTCTGTTTAAGCTAAAAGATATCTGTTGTTTTGCATTTGGGCTGTACCTCAATCCATCCATCCACTAATATCGCAATTCCGCATTTGTGGTGAAAGGTGGCAGAGACAGAATGGTGTTCATCAGACCATGGAAAGGTGAGACTCTCACAAACATCATGGTGTTCTTCTGTTTTACGACTCACAGGACTCGTCTAATGTCGGTACGATCTGTTCTGTTTTACGACTCACAGGACTCGTCTGATGTCGGTACGACCTGTTCTGTTTTACGACTCACGGGACTCGTCTGATGTCGGTACGACCTGTTCTGTTTTACGACTCACGGGACTCGTCTAATGTCGGTACGATCTCTTCTGTTTTACGACTCACGGGACTCGTCTAATGTCGGTACAATCTGTTCTGTTTTACGACTCACAGGACTCGTCTGATGTCGGTACGACCTGTTCTGTTTTACGACTCACGGGACTCGTCTGATGTCGGTACGACCTGTTCTGTTTTACGACTCACGGGACTCGTCTAATGTCGGTACGATCTGTTCTGTTTTACGACTCACGGGACTCGTCTGATGTCGGTACGACCTGTTCTGTTTTACGACTCACGGGACTCGTCTGATGTCGGTACGACCTGTTCTGTTTTACGACTCACGGGACTCGTCTGATGTCGGTACGACCTGTTCTGTTTTACGACTCACGGGACTCGTCTGATGTCGGTACGACCTCTTCTGTTTTACGACTCACGGGAGTCGTCTGATGTCGGTACGACCTGTTCTGAAAACGTCTGTCTGTAGAGTCTGAACAGTTTGGTCTCTGGTGAATACCGTACTGTACCTGTCGGTTGTTCTGTTCCAGGACGTCCACAAGCCTCACTGTCACGCCTTGGTCTTAGTATTTTGTGTTTTCTTTATTTATTTGGTCAGGCCAGGGTGTGACATGGGTTATTGTGGTGTGTTTTCTGTCTTTGGGTTTTGTGGGGTGTCTACGTAGTCTATGGCTGCCTGAGGCGGTTCTCAATCAGAGTCAGGTGATTATCGTTGTCTCTGATTGGGAGCCATATTTAGGCAGCCATATTCTGTGAGTGTTTCGTGGGTGATTGTTCCTGTCTCTGTGTTTGTTGTCACAAGATAGGCTGTATAGGTTTTCGCGTTTCGTTTGTTGTTTTGTATATTTAGATATTTCATGTATCGATCATTTTTTCATTAAGGAACATGAGTAACCACCACTCCACATTTTGGTCCGACTCTCTTTCAACAGACGAACGCCATTACAGAATCACCCACCACACCCGGACCAAGCAGCGTGGTGACAGACAGCGACAGCAGAAGTAGCGAAAGGAGGAATGGACATGCGAAGCCGTTTTGGATGGCAAGGGTTGTTACACTTGGGAGGAGATACTGGCTGGAAGAGATCGCCTCCCATGGGAACAGGTGGAGGCACTTAGGAGAGCAGAGGCAGCCGGAGAGAGGAGCCGACGATACGAGGGAACACGGTTGGCAAGGAAGCCCGAAAGTCAGCCCCAAAGATGTATTGGGGGGGGCTCAGGGAGAGTGTGGAAGAGTCAGGGTTCAGACCTGAGCCAACTCCCCCTGTTTATCGTGAGGAGCAGCGATCACAGGACTTCTGGACTTGGGAGCAAATATTGGACGGAAAAGGACCCTGGGCGGAGCCTGGTGAATATCGACGCCCCAAAGAAGAACTGGAGACGGTGAAAGGGGAGAGGCGCTGGTATGAAGAGGCAGCACAGCGACGAGGATGGAAGCCTGAGAGTCAGCCCCAAAAATGTATTGGGGGGGTGGCTCACAGGGAGTATGACTACGCCAGGTAGGAGACCTGCGCAAACTTCCTGTGCCTACCGGGGGGCTAATGAGACCGGGCAGGCACCATGTTATGCTATGGAGCGCACGGTGTCTCCAGTGCGGGTGCATAGCCCGGTGCGGTACATACCAGCTCTTCGTATTGGCCGGGCAAGAGTGGGCATCGAGCCAGGCAAGGTTGGGCAGGCTCGGTGCTCAAGAGCTCCAGTGCGCCTGCACGGTCCGGTCTATCCAGTGCCACCTCCACACACCAGTCCTCTGGTGGCAGCTCCCTGCACCAGGCTTCCTGTGCGTGTCCTCGGTCCAGTACCACCAGTTCCAGCACCACGCACCAGGCCTTCAGTGCGCCTCGCTTGTTCAGCGCAGCCAGAGCCTTTCTCCTCTCCAGTGCTGTCGGAGTCTCCCACCTGTTTAGCACTGCAGGAGCCTCCCGCCTGTTCAGCGCAGCCAGAGCCTTTCTCCTCTCCAGTGCTGTCGGAGTCTCCCACCTGTTTAGCGCTGCAGGAGCCTCCCGCCTGTTCAGCGCAGCCAGCGCTTTCCTCCTCTCCTGCGCTGCCGGAGTCTCCCGCCTGTTTAGCGCAGCCAGAGCTGCCAGCCTGCATGGAGCAGCCAGAGCTGCCAGCCTGAATGGAGCAGCCAGAGCTGCCAGCCTGCATGGAGCAGCCAGAGCTGCCAGCCTGCATGGAGCAGCCAGAGCTGCCAGCCTGCATGGAGCAGCCAGAGCTGTCAGTCTGCATGGTGCAGCCAGAGCTGCCAGTCTGCATGGAGCAGCCAGAGCTGCCAGTCTGCATAGAGCTGCCAGTCTGCATAGAGCAGCCAGAGCTGCCAGTCTGCATGGAGCTGCCAGTCTGCATAGAGCAGCCAGAGCTGCCAGTCTGCATGGAGCTGCCAGTCTGCATAGAGCAGCCAGAGCTGCCAGTCTGCATAGAGCAGCCAGAGCAGCTAGATCCGCCAGTCAGCCAGACTCTTCCAGATCTGCCAGTCAACCAGACTCTTCCAGATCTGCCAGTCAACCAGACTCTTCTAGATCCGCCAGCCAGCCAGGATCTGCCGGAGCCAACTACCTGCCTGAGCTTCCTCTCAGTGCTGAGCTTCCTCTCAGTGCTGGGCTTCCCCTCAGTGCTGGGCTTTCTCTCAGTGCTGGGCCTCCCCTCAGTGCTGGGCTTCCCCTCAGTCCCGAGCTTCCCCTCAGTCCCGAGCTGCCTCAAAGGTCTCTGGTGAATACCGTACTGTACCTGTCGGTTGTTCTGTTCCAGGACGTCCACAAGCCTCACAAGATTTGTCTGAAGGTCCCCAGAGGGAGGGTCCCCAGGTCTCCGGAACAAGGGGTCATATAGCAAAACGGAGAAAACCATTGTGTTCATGAGTCTCATCTTTCCATAGAGGGGTCTCTAGCATAAACTGACATATTTATGTATTATGCTCATTAGATTTTCACGGGGGCGCGGACATCGACCTTAAGGGGTTTAACATGTCACTACACACGCCGAGTCTCTCAAAGGGAGACTGCATGATGCTGACTGCTCCATTATTACAGTAGGACACCCATTGTGAACATTTCATTTGAAAGTTAAACACTTTCCACAATGCAGCGCAACACAGCAGGAACCATCTTGTTTCTGTGTTCATACATAAAACACAAAAGAGCCTGGGGGGGGGTGGGAGGAGAGGAGAGAAGAGAGGATAAGAGTAGAGGAGAGGTAGAAATGTGAGGTGAGCGGGGAGGAGAGAGGAGAAGAGGGGAGGAGAGGTGAGGAAAGAGGGTTTAGATTATGTGGAGGGTAGAGAATGAGGGTAGAGAGGAGAGGTGGAGGGGGTGAGGGGAGAGAAGGGGAGGGTAGAGAGGAGAGGTGGAGGGGGTGAGAGGAGAGAAGGGGAGGGTAGAGAGGAGAGGTGGAGGAGAGGAGAGGGGAGGAAAGGAGGAGAGGGGTGGAGAGATTGGAAGAGAGCGGAAGAGAGGAGGAGATGAGAGGTGAGATCAATCAAAAACAAACCTACTTTAGCACCAAATGAAAAACAAGTTGTGTCTGTGTCTACAGTATACTGTAAAGGGGCTGAGGAGGAGGAGGAGGGCTGAGGAGGAGGAGGAGGGCTGAGGGGGAGGAGGAGGAGGGCTGAGGAGGAGGAGGAGGAGGAGGAGGAGGAGGAGGAGGAGGAGGAGGAGGAGGAGGAGGAGGAGGAGGAGGAGGAGGAGGAGGAGGAGGAGGAGGAGGGCTGAGGAAGAGGAGGAGGGCTGAGGAGGAGGAGGAGGGCTGAGGAAGAGGGCTGAGGATGAGAGGAGGGCTGAGGAGGAACCTACTGGAAAAACAGGACCACCTTCACCATCATAATGAAAATAAAGCCCTCTCATCGATCCAAATAGACTGTATGGACTATATGTATATGGTCTCATGTCTATAGTAGACTGTATATGGTCTCATGTCTATAGTAGACTGTATATGGTCTCATGTCTATAGTAGACTGTATATGGTCTCATGTCTATAGTAGACTGTATATGGTCTCATGTCTATAGTAGACTGTATATGGTCTCATGTCTATAGTAGACTGTATATGGTCTCATGTCTATAGTAGACTGTATATGGTCTCATGTCTATAGTAGACTGTATATGGTCTCATGTCTATAGTAGACTGTATATGGTCTCATGTCTATAGTAGACTGTATATGGTCTCATGTCTATAGTAGACTGTATATGGTCTCATGTCTATAGTAGACTGTATATGGTCTCATGTCTATAGTAGACTGTATATGGTCTCATGTCTATAGTAGACTGTATATGGTCTCATGTCTATAGTAGACTGTATATGGTCTCATGTCTATAGTAGACTGTATATGGTCTCATGTCTATAGTAGACTGTATATGGTCTCATGTCTATAGTAGACTGTATATGGTCTCATGTCTATAGTAGACTGTATATGGTCTCATGTCTATAGTAGACTGTATATGGTCTCATGTCTATAGTAGACTGTATATGGTCTCATGTCTATAGTAGACTGTATATGGTCTCATGTCTATAGTAGACTGTATATGGTCTCATGTCTATAGTAGACTGTATATGGTCTCATGTCTATAGTAGACTGTATATGGTCTCATGTCTATAGTAGACTGTATATGGTCTCATGTCTATAGTAGACTGTATATGGTCTCATGTCTATAGTAGACTGTATATGGTCTCATGTCTATAGTAGACTGTATATGGTCTCATGTCTATAGTAGACTGTATATGGTCTCATGTCTATAGTAGACTGTATATGGTCTCATGTCTATAGTAGACTGTATATGGTCTCATGTCTATAGTAGACTGTATATGGTCTCATGTCTATAGTAGACTGTATATGGTCTCATGTCTATAGTAGACTGTATATGGTCTCATGTCTATAGTAGACTGTATATGGTATATGGTCTCATGTCTATAGTAGACTGTATATGGTCTCATGTCTATAGTAGACTGTATATGGTCTCATGTCTATAGTAGACTGTATATGGTCTCATGTCTATAGTAGACTGTATATGGTCTCATGTCTATAGTAGACTGTATATGGTCTCATGTCTATAGTAGACTGTATATGGTCTCATGTCTATAGTAGACTGTATATGGTCTCATGTCTATAGTAGACTGTATATGGTCTCATGTCTATAGTAGACTGTATATGGTCTCATGTCTATAGTAGACTTCACATAGGTCATTCATAACATACTATAACATATTATATGACATATTATCACACGAAGAGCCCAGTCTTAAACACAGTGCAGTCTGATCTGTGGCAGACAGACAGCAGAGGGATGTGACATATGAGCTGTTGGACGGAGGGTTGTTCAACAATCAAACAGTGATGGTCGCCTTCTCAAACGGCACCCTGTTCCCTATATAGTGCACTACTTTGAACCAGAGCCCTATGGCACCCTATTCCCTATATAGTGCACTACTTTGAACCAGAGCCCTATGGCACCCTGTTCCCTATATAGTGCACTACTTTGAACCAGAGCCCTATGGCACCCTATTCCCTATATAGTGCACTACTTTGAACCAGAGCCCTATGGCACCCTATTCCCTATATAGTGCACTACTTTGAACCAGAGCCCTATGGCACCCTGTTCCCTATATAGTGCACTACTTTGAACCAGAGCCCTATGGCACCCTGTTCCCTATATAGTGCACTACTTTGAACCAGAGCCCTATGGCACCCTATTCCCTATATAGTGCACTACTTTGAACCAGAGCCCTATGGCACCCTATTCCCTATATAGTGCACTACTTTGTGTAGACTAACCAGAGCCCTATGGCACCCTGTTCCCTATATAGTGCACTACTTTGAACCAGAGCCCTATGGCACCCTGTTCCCTATATAGTGCACTACTTTGAACCAGAGCCCTATGGCACCCTGTTCCCTATATAGTACACTACTTTGAACCAGAGCCCTATGGCACCCTGTTCCCTATATAGTGCACTACTTTGAACCAGAGCCCTATGGCACCCTATTCCCTATATAGTGCACTACTTTGAACCAGAGCCCTATGGCACCCTGTTCCCTATATAGTGCACTACTTTGAACCAGAGCCCTATGGCACCCTATTCCCTATATAGTGCACTACTTTGAACCAGAGCTCTATGGCACCCTGTTCCCTATATATATAGTGCACTACTTTGAACCAGAGCCCTATGGCACCCTATTCCCTATATAGTGCACTACTTTGAACCAGAGCTCTATGGCACCCTGTTCCCTATATATATAGTGCACTACTTTGAACCAGAGCCCTATGGCACCCTATTCCCTATATAGTGCACTACTTTGAACCAGAGCCCTATGGCACCCTGTTCCCTATATAGTGCACGACTTTGAACCAGAGCCCTATGGCACCCTGTTCCCTATATAGTGCACTACTTTGAACCAGAGCCCTATGGCACCCTATTCCCTATATTGTGCACTACTTTGAACCAAAGCCCTATGGCACCCTATTCCCTATATAGTGCACTACTTTTGAGCGATGCCAATAGGGCTTTAGTCAAAGGTAGCATACTATATATCCGTATTTCGGATGGGACGTTAAACGGGTGTCCTGACTCTCTGTGGTCACTAAAGATCCCATGGGACTTATCGTAAGAGTAGGGGTGTTAAACCCCGGTGTCCTGGCTAAATTCCCAATCTGGCCCTCAAACCACCACGGTCACCTAATCATCCCCATCTTACAACTGTCTCATTCACTCCCCCCTCCTCTCCCCTGTCACTATTCCCCAGGTCGTTGCTTCTACACCTGCATTGCTTGCTGTTTGGGGTTTTAGGCTGGATTTCTGTACAGCACTTTGAGATATCAGCTGATGTACGAAGGGCTATATAAATAAATTTGATTTGATTTGCTGTAAATGAGAACCTGTTCTCAGTCAACTGACCTGGTAAAATAAGGGTTAAATGAAAGGACGATATACAGAGAACATGTTGCCATGTGAGATGCAGTCAGGGACCAACCGAAGGCTGTTTCTCCCTTTCTCTCCAGGCGGTCTGACAACGCAGCATCTTTAACTCAACAGTAGTGAAGCTGATGGTCACTAAGGAACAAGGACCGCAGCAGTTTGATAAGGTCGAGTAGGACTGTGACCCCAAAATGGCACCCTAGTCCCTATTAATAGTGCACTACTTTTGACCGGGGTCCATAAGGGCTCTGTTTATAAGCAGTGCAGTATGTAGGGTATAGAGTAGCATTGGGGATGCAGAGCAGGACTTCACCTTGTCAGCAGTCTGCTGAGAGACATGGTCTCATTAAAGAGGAAGATCCCTCCCATAAGCCTGTGATCCACAGCGAGGTGCTCGCCACAGAACAGACAAGTATTCAATCATCCAGACAAGTAATTGATTGTATAATTACAACACAACACTGCACTACATGCCCACCCGTCTGTCTGACAGTCAACACTGTCCACAGGATTTCAGTTTTCAGCTCTCAGCCTGGAGGCTTTTACAAACTGAAGGATAGCACAGCTGAAAAATGCAATGGATGGGTGAAAGTGATGGATGGACTGTCATGGGCTGGCTGGAGAAATGCACTATTAGAGACTTAAAAACAACATCCTGTCAAGTATCTTAGAAGGACAAGTCCCTGCAGTGCAGTTGTGTTTTTCATGATGCTACTGTTAGGAAAGCATTTAGGAAGAACTCAAATTCACACAGCTGTGAGTTCATTTACATTTTAACATAATGCATACTGTATGACCCACTGTATAGAGGATACATACTATATATGACCCACTGTATAGAGGATACATACTATATATGACCCACTGTATAGGATACATACTGTATGACCCACTGTATAGGATACATACTGTATGACCCACTGTATAGAGGATACATACTGTATGACCCACTGTATAGAGGATACATACTGTATGACCCACTGTATAGAGGATACATACTGTATGACCCACTGTATAGAGGATACATACTATATATGACCCACTGTATAGGATACATACTGTATGACCCACTGTATAGAGGATACATACTATATATGACCCACTGTATAGAGGATACATACTATATGACCCACTGTATAGAGGATACATACTGTATGACCCACTGTATAGAGGATACATACTATATATGACCCACTGTATAGGATACATACTGTATGACCCACTGTAGAGGATACATACTGTATGACCCACTGTATAGAGGATACATACTGTATATGACCCACTGTATAGAGGATACATACTGTATGACCCACTGTAGAGGATACATACTGTATATGACCCACTGTATAGAGGATACATACTGTATATGACCCACTGTATAGAGGATACATACTGTATGACCCACTGTAGAGGATACATACTGTATGACCCACAGTAGAGGATACATACTGCATGACCCACTGTATAGAGGATACATACTGTATGACCCACTGTAGAGGATACATACTGTATATGACCCACTGTAGAGGATACATACTGTATATGACCCACTGTATAGAGGATACATACTATATGACCCACTGTATAGAGGATACATACTGTATATGACCCACTGTATAGAGGATACATACTATATATGACCCACTGTATAGAGGATACATACTATATATGACCCACTGTATAGAGGATACATACTGTATGACCCACTGTAGAGGATACATACTGTATATGACCCACTGTATAGAGGATACATACTATATATGACCCACTGTATAGAGGATACATAATGTATATGACCCACTGTATAGAGGATACATACTGTATATGACCCACTGTATAGAGGATACATACTGTATATAACCCACTGTATAGAGGATACATACTATATATAACCCACTGTATAGAGGATACATACTATATATGACCCACTGTAGAGAGGATACATACTATATATGACCCACTGTATAGAGGATACATACTATATGACCCACTGTATAGAGGATACATACTGTATATGACCCACTGTATAGAGGATACATACTGTATGACCCACTGTATAGAGGATACATACTGTATAGAGGATACATACTGTATATGACCCACTGTATAGAGGATACATACTGTATATGACCCACTGTAGAGGATACATACTGTATGACCCACTGTATAGAGGATACATACTATATGACCCACTGTATAGAGGATACATACTATATAACCCACTGTATAGAGGATACATACTGTATAGAGGATACATACTGTATGACCCACTGTATAGAGGATACATACTGTATGACCCACTGTATAGAGGATACATACTGTATGACCCACTGTATAGAGGATACATACTGTATATGACCCACTGTAGAGGATACATAATGTATAGAGAATACATACTGTATGACCCACTGTATAGAGGATACATACTATATAACCCACTGTAGAGGATACATACTGTATATGACCCACTGTAGAGGATACATACTATATATGACCCACTGTAGAGGATACATACTGTATATGACCCACTGTATAGAGGATACATACTGTATAGAGGATACATACTATATATGACCCACTGTATAGAGGATACATACTGTATGACCCACTGTAGAGGATACATACTGTATATGACCCACTGTATAGAGGATACATACTATATATGACCCACTGTATAGAGGATACATACTGTATATGACCCACTGTATAGAGGATACATACTGTATATGACCCACTGTATAGAGGATACATACTGTATATAACCCACTGTATAGAGGATACATACTATATATAACCCACTGTATAGAGGATACATACTATATATGACCCACTGTAGAGAGGATACATACTATATATGACCCACTGTATAGAGGATACATACTATATGACCCACTGTATAGAGGATACATACTGTATATGACCCACTGTATAGAGGATACATACTGTATGACCCACTGTATAGAGGATACATACTGTATAGAGGATACATACTGTATATGACCCACTGTATAGAGGATACATACTGTATATGACCCACTGTAGAGGATACATACTGTATGACCCACTGTATAGAGGATACATACTATATGACCCACTGTATAGAGGATACATACTATATAACCCACTGTATAGAGGATACATACTGTATAGAGGATACATACTGTATGACCCACTGTATAGAGGATACATACTGTATGACCCACTGTATAGAGGATACATACTGTATGACCCACTGTATAGAGGATACATACTGTATATGACCCACTGTAGAGGATACATAATGTATAGAGAATACATACTGTATGACCCACTGTATAGAGGATACATACTATATAACCCACTGTAGAGGATACATACTGTATATGACCCACTGTAGAGGATACATACTATATATGACCCACTGTAGAGGATACATACTGTATATGACCCACTGTATAGAGGATACATACTGTATAGAGGATACATACTATATGACCCACTGTAGAGGATACATACTATATATGACCCACTGTAGAGGATACATACTGTATATGACCCACTGTATAGAGGATACATACTGTATATGACCCACTGTATAGAGGATACATACTATATATGACCCACTGTAGAGAGGATACATACTATATATGACCCACTGTATAGAGGATACATACTATATGACCCACTGTATAGAGGATACATACTATATGACCCACTGTATAGAGGATACATACTGTATATGACCCACTGTATAGAGGATACATACTGTATGACCCACTGTATAGAGGATACATACTATATGACCCACTATATAGAGGATACATACTGTATAGAGGATACATACTGTATGACCCACTGTATAGAGGATACATACTGTATATGACCCACTGTATAGAGGATACATACATATGAATTTGATTATCCTCAAGATGTCCCTGAGGTCCTAATTAAAGTGAAACTATATATACACATGACCAAATACACAGGACCAGGACCAATACACAGGACCCAATATAATGAACCCAATACACAGGACCCAATATACTGGACCAGGACCAATACACAGGACCCAATATACAGGACCCAATATACAGGACCCAATATACAGGACCCAATATACAGGACCCAATATACTGGACCAGGACCAATACACAGGACCCAATATACAGGACCCAATATACAGGACCCAATATACTGGACCAGGACCAATACACAGGACCCAATATACAGGACCCAATATACAGGACCCAATATACAGGACCCAATATACAGGACCCAATATACAGGACCAATATACAGGACCCAATATACTGGACCCAATATACAGGACCCAATATACAGGACCCAATATACTGGACCAGGACCAATACACAGGACCCAATATACAGGACCCAATATACAGGACCCAATATACAGGACCAATACACAGGACCCAATACACAGGACCCAATATACAGGACCCAATATACAGGACCCAATATACTGGACCAGGACCAATATACAGGACCCAATATACAGGACCCAATATACAGGACCCAATATACAGGACCAATACACAGGACCAATATACAGGACCCAATACACAGGACCCAATATAATGGACCCAATACACAGGACCCAATACACAGGACCAGGACCAATACACAGGACCCAATATACAGGACCAGGACCAATACACAGGACCCAATACACAGGACCCAATATACAGGACCCAATACACAGGACCCAATACACAGGACCCAATATACAGGACCCAATATACAGGACCCAATATACAGGACCCAATATACAGGACCCAATATACAGGACCCAATATACAGGACCCAATATACAGGACCCAATATAATGAACCCAATATACAGGACCCAATATACAGGACCCAATATACAGGACCCAATATACATGACCCAATATACAGGACCCAATATAATGAACCCAATATAATGAACCCAATATACAGGACCCAATATAATGAACCCAATATACAGGACCCAATATACAGGACCCAATATACAGGACCCAATATACAGGACCAGGACCCAATATACAGGACCCAATATAATGAACCCAATATACAGGACCCAATATACAGGACCCAATATACAGGACCCAATATACAGGACCCAATATACAGGACCCAATATACAGGACCCAATATACAGGACCCAATATAATGAACCCAATATACATGACCCAATATAATGAACCCAATATACAGGACCCAATATACAGGACCCAATATAATGAACCCAATATACAGGACCCAATATAATGAACCCAATATACAGGACCCAATATAATGAACCCAATATACAGGACCCAATATACAGGACCCAATATACATGACCCAATATACAGGACCCAATATACAGGACCCAATATAATGAACCCAATATACAGGACCCAATATACAGGACCCAATATACAGGACCCAATATACAGGACCCAATATAATGAACCCAATATAATGAACCCAATATACAGGACCCAATATAATGAACCCAATATACAGGACCCAATATACAGGACCCAATATACAGGACCCAATATAATGATATACAGGACCCAATATACAGGACCCAATATACAGGACCCAATATAATGAACCCAATATAAGGACCCAATATACAGGACCCAATATACATGACCCAATATACAGGACCCAATATAATGAACCCAATATAATGAACCCAATATACAGGACCCAATATACAGGACCCAATATACAGGACCCAATATACAGGACCAGGACCCAATATACAGGACCCAATATAATGAACCCAATATACAGGACCCAATATACAGGACCCAATATACAGGACCCAATATACAGGACCCAATATACAGGACCCAATATACAGGACCCAATATACAGGACCCAATATAATGAACCCAATATACAGGACCCAATATACAGGACCCAATATACAGGACCCAATATACAGGACCCAATATACAGGACCCAATATACAGGACCCAATATAATGAACCCAATATGATCCAATGTGATAATGGAGAAGTCTATGTGATAATGGCTGTCTCTATGTGATAATGGAGATGTCTCTAGGACCCAATATAATAATGGAATAATGGAGATGTCTCTATGTGATAATGGACCCAATATAATGGAGGACCCATAATGGACAGGATGTGATAATGGAGGTCCCTATGTGATAATGGAGATGTCTCTATGACCCAATATGATAATGGACCAGGTCTCATGTGATAATGGACCATGGACCCAATATACATGGAGATGTCCCTATGTGATAATGGAGATGGACTAATATAATGGAGATGACCCAATATACAGGACCCAATATACAGTGATAATGGAGATGTCCCAATATAATGGAGATGTACACAGGATAATGGAGGGAGATGTCATGTGATAATGGACCCAATGTGATAATGGAGATGGGTCCCCATCATAATGGAGATGTTCTCAAATTGTGATATATGGAGATGTCACTTATTTTGATAATGGAGATGTCTCTATGTGGAATAGGCTGCCATTTTGGATGTACCCAAAATACTATGTTCACTTTAGGAGATGATCCAATGTGATAATGGAGAAGTCTCTATGTGATAATGGCTGTCTCTATGTGATAATGGAGATGTCTCTATGTGATAATGGAGATGTCTCTATGTGATAATGGAGATGTCTCTATGTGATAATGGAAAGGTCCCTATGTGATAATGGAGATGTCTCTATGTGATAATGGAGATGTCTCTATGTGATAATGGAGATGTGTCTATGTGATAATGGAGATGTCTCTATGTGATAATGGAGATGTCTCTATGTGATAATGGAGATGTCTCTATGTGATAATGGAGATGTCTCTATGTGATAATGGAGATGTCTCTATGTGATAATGGAGATGTCTCTATGTGATAATGGAGATGTGTCTATGTGATAATGGAGATGTCTCTATGTGATAATGGAGATGGCTCTGTGTGATAATGGAGATGGCTCTGTGTGATAATGGAGATGTCTCTATGTGATAATGGAGAGGTCCCTATGTGATAATGGAGATGTCTCTATGTGATAATGGAGCTGTGTCTATGTGATAATGGAGATGTCTCTATGTGATAATGGAGTTTTCTCTATGTGATAATGGAGATGTCTCTATGTGATCCCGAATGGAACCACATTCTTTTAAGCCCCATTTATACCTGGGTCTAGCATGAGTCGTTTGTCCTGATCTTGTCCTCATTCTGATTGTGCCCGCATTTTTAGATCAGTGTAGACCTAGTTCCCTGGTCAAAAGTACTGCGTGTTGTAGGGAATCGTGTTCCGTTTGGGGCCTTCGTATCATCACATGATGGAGGTCAGATGAGAATAATGTAAATGTGATTTAGAAAGGTGAAAGGGGGAATCCTAGTCAGTTGTACAACTGAACGCCTTCAACTGAAATGTGTCTTCTGCATTTAACCCCTCTGAATCAGAGCGGTGCCGGGGGGCTGCCATAATGGACATCCACGTCTTCAGCGCTCGGGGAACAGTGGGTTAACGGCCTTGTTCAGGGGAACAGTGGGTTAACGGCCTTGTTCAGGGGAACAGTGGGTTAACGGCCTTGTTCAGGGGAACAGTGGGTTAACTGCCTTGCTCAGGGGAACAGTGGGTTAACGGCCTTGTTCAGGGGAACAGTGGGTTAACGGCCTTGTTCAGGGGAACAGTGGGTTAACGGCCTTGCTCAGGGGAACAGTGGGTTAACGGCCTTGCTCAGGGGAACAGTGGGTTAACAGCCTTGCTCAGGGAAACAGTGGGTTAACGGCCTTGCTCAGGGGAACAGTGGGTTAACAGCCTTGCTCAGGGGAACAGTGGGTTAACTGCCTTGCTCAGGGGAACAGTGGGTTAACTGCCTTGCTCAGGGGAACAGTGGGTTAACGGCCTTGCTCAGGGAAACAGTGGGTTAACTGGCTTGCTCAGGGGAACAGTGGCTTAACTGCCTTGCTCAGGGAAACAGTGGGATACCTACCTTGCTCAGGGAAACAGTGGGTTAATGGCCTTGCTCAGGGAAACAGTGGGTTAACGGCCTTGCTCAGGGGAACAGTGGGTTAACGGCCTTGCTCAGGGGAACAGTGGGTTAACGGCCTTGCTCAGGGGAACAGTGGGTTAACGGCCTTGCTCAGGGGAACAGTGGGTTAACAGCCTTGCTCAGGGGAACAGTGGGTTAACTGCCGTGCTCAGGGGAACAGTGGGTTAACTGCCTTGCTCAGGGGAACAGTGGGTTAACTGCCGTGCTCAGGGGAACAGTGGGTTAACGGCCTTGCTCAGGGGAACTGTGGGTTAACGGCCTTGCTCAGGGAAACAGTGGGTTAACTGCCTTGTTCAGGGAAACAGTGGGTTAACGGCCTTGCTCAGGGAAACAGTGGGTTAACTGCCTTGTTCAGGGGAACAGTGGGTTAACGGCCTTGCTCAGGGAAACAGTGGGTTAACTGCCTTGCTCAGGAGAACAGTGGGTTAACGGCCTTGCTCAGCAGAACAGTGGGTTAACTGCCTTGCTCAGGGGAACAGTGGGTTAACGGCCTTGCTCAGGGGAACAGTGGGTTAACGGCCTTGCTCAGGCGCGGAACAACAGATTTTTACCTTGTCATACATGACTTTCCTCACACATTACTATACTTGGACACTATGAAGTCCAGCACTAAGGCTTCGTCCCAAAACGAACACTATTCCCTATATAGTACACTAGAGTCGTAAGGACCCTGGTCATAAGGAGTGCATTAAAAAGCAGCAGGGTGCCATTTGGGAAGTATCCACATTTCCCAGGTGCAACACAGCCTGGTTCAGCTCAGTGTGAGGTTAGTGTTCTCCTTTAAACTCCTGATTCAGACAAACAAGAAACATTTCAGTCATTCCTCAGTCATGGTTTGTTCTCCGACGTTCCCACCTTTGTTCAGCTAGTTTTCGTCAGGTCACCAAGTGCCCATGTCGCAGAGCAGAGACCCCAGTCCGAGTCCCAAGTGGCTCCCTGTTTCCCTATATAAGCGCACTACTTTTGACCAAGGTCATTTAGTTAATAGGCAATAGAGTCTCCGTGCCTACCTGATACATGCTCTGAGTATCCAGAAGAAGTGCACTGTATAGGGAACAGGGTGCCATTTGATAGTCAACCTATATATCAGTGTCACCGTACTGCTTTTATCTGTGGAATAAACCCCTCTGGAGTCTTCCGTCAGAGACGCAGGAGAACGCTGCTAACCGCTGACTGGTAAACGGTTACACATCAGCAACCCTGAAACCAATGTATCTGAAACCAATTGTGTTTAATGAGGTTCCTGTTCACACATGCCTCTTCCCAACCCAACTCCCTCCTACACACTCACAGATGGTACGGCTCCTCCTAAAGTTTTAACAAGTAGCGTAAAATGCAGATTGACAGTGGACGCATCCCAAATTTCCACCCTATTCCCTATATGTATTGCCATAGGGCCCTGGTCAAAAGTAGTGCACTATATAGGGAACAGGGTGCCATAGGGCCCTGGTCAAAAGTAGTGTACTATATAGGGAACAGGGTGCCATAGGGCCCTGGTCAAATGTAGTGCACTATATAGGGAACAGGGTGCCATAGGGCCCTGGTCAAAAGTAGTGCACTATATAGGGAATAGGGTGCCATTTTGGGACACGGTCGGAGTACTGCTGCTATCTCTCCAGTCTGTTTAAAAAGAGGGGATTAAACTTTGGGATCAGAAAAGTTATTAAAGATGATAATCATTATGAGGAGAACAGCTGATAGATGGGGCTGTGGCTGAGAGGAGGCAGCAGACAGGCTTGTAAAGTACGGAGCAGGTCGCTAGGTAATACAACGCTCCACTAACCTGATATACGTCTGGGTGACATGAGGAGAGAGTTGAGACTCCTGGAGGCAGCAGGTCTGGGTGACATGAGGAGAGAGTTGAGACTCCTGGAGGCAGCAGGTCTGGGTGACATGAGGAGAGAGTTGAGACTCCTGGAGGTAGCAGGTCTGGGTGACATGAGGAGAGAGTTGAGACTCCTGGAGGCAGTAGCTGGCCTAGATATGCTCATTGCCATTTGATTTGTCATCAACAATGGTTTTTCGTGCCGCTGGAAAATTCCTATTTCCTCCGGAGTAAGCCAGGTGTTCTCCAGAGCCAGAGTGTTGTTCAAGTATGCCTAGAAACACAGGGGAGGCAGGAGCGTCAGGTACACATAGCAAAACAAAGACAGAGGCAAGTTCTTGTTCAGATACACCTACAAACACAGAGACAAGTTGTTGATCGGGTAAACCTACAAACAGAGAGACAAGTTGTTGATCGGGTAAACCTACAAACAGAGAGACAAGTTGTTGATCGGGTAAACCTACAAACAGAGAGACAAGTTGTTGATCGGGTAAACCTAGAAACAGAGAGACAAGTTGTTGATCGGTAAACCTAGAAACAGAGAGACAAGTAAAAACCTAGAAACAGAGAGACAAGTTGTTGATCAGGTAAACCTAGAAACAGAGAGACAAGTTGTTGATCGGGTAAACCTAGAAACAGAGAGACAAGTTGTTGATCGGGTAAACCTAGAAACAGAGAGACAAGTTGTTGATCGGGTAAACCTAGAAACAGAGAGACAAGTTGTTGATCGGGTAAACCTAGAAACAGAGAGACAAGTTGTTGATCGGGTAAACCTAGAAACAGAGAGACAAGTTGTTGATCGGGTAAACCTAGAAACAGAGAGACAAGTTGTTGATCGGGTAAACCTAGAAACAGAGAGACAAGTTGTTGATCGGGTAAACCTACAAACAGAGAGACAAGTTGTTGATCGGGTAAACCTAGAAACAGAGAGACAAGTTGTTGATCGGGTAAACCTACAAACAGAGAGACAAGTTGTTGATCGGGTAAACCTAGAAACAGAGAGACAAGTTGTTGATCGGGTAAACCTAGAAACAGAGAGACAAGTTGTTGATCGGGTAAACCTAGAAACAGAGAGACAAGTTGTTGATCAGGTAAACTGGACCTACAGTGCCTTGCGAAAGTATTCGGCCCCCTTGAACTTTGCAACCTTTTGCCACATTTCAGGCTTCAAACATAAAGATATAAAACTGTATTTTTTGTGAAGAATCAACAACAAGTGGGACAGAATCATGAAGTGGAACGACATTTATTGGATATTTCAAACTTTTTTAACAAATCAAAAACTGAAAAATTGGGCGTGCAAAATTATTCAGCCCCTTTACTTTCAGTGCAGCAAACTCTCTCCAGAAGTTCAGTGAGGATCGCTGAATGATCCAATGTTGACCTAAATGACTAATGATGATAAATACAATCCACCTGTGTGTAATCAAGTCTCCGTATAAATGCACCTGCACTGTGATAGTCTCAGAGGTCCATTAAAAGCGCAGAGAGCATCATGAAGAACAAGGAACACACCAGGCAGGTCCGAGATACTGTTGTGAAGAAGTTTAAAGCCAAAAATATTTCCCAAGCTTTAAACATCCCAAGGAGCACTGTGCAAGCGCTAATATTGAAATGGAAGGAGTATCAGACCACTGCAAATCTACCAAGACCCGGCCGTCCCTCTAAACTTTCAGCTCATACAAGGAGAAGACTGATCAGAGATGCAGCCAAGAGGCCCATGATCACTCTGGATGAACTGCAGAGATCTACAGCTGAGGTGGGAGACTCTGTCCACAGGACAACAATCAGTCGTATATTGCACAAATCTGGCCTTTATAAAGGAAGAGTGGCAAGAAGAAAGCCATTTCTTAAAGATATCCATAAAAAGTGTTGTTTAAAGTTTGCCACAAGCCACCTGGGAGACACACCAAACATGTGGAAGAAGGTGCTCTGGTCAGATGAAACCAAAAGCAAAAAAAAAGCAACACAGCTCATCACCCTGAAGACACCATCCCCACTGTCAAACATGGTGGTGGCAGCATCATGGTTTGGGCCTGCTTTTCTTCAGCAGGGACAGGGAAGATGGTTAAAATTGATGGGAAGATGGATGGAGCCAAATACAGGACCATTCTGGAAGAAAACCTGATGGAGTCTGCAAAAGACCTGAGACTGGGACGGAGATTTGTCTTCCAACAAGACAATGATCCAAAACATAAAGCAAAATTTACAATGGAATGGTTCAAAAATAAACATATCCAGGTGTTAGAATGGCCAAGTCAAAGTCCAGACCTGAATCCAATCGAGAATCTGTGGAAAGAACTGAAAACTGCTGTTCACAAATGCTCTCCATCCAACCTCACTGAGCTCAAGCTGTGTTGCAAGGAGGAATGGGAAAAAATGTCAGTCTCTCGATGTGCAAAACTGATAGATACCCCAAGCGATTTACAGCTGTAATCGCAGAAAAAGGTGGCGCTACAAAGTATTAAATTAAGGGGGCTGAATAATTTTGCATGCCCAATTTTTCAGTTTTTGATTTGTTAAAAAAGTTTAAAATATCCAATAAATGTCGTTCTACTTCATGATTGTGTCCCACTTGTTGTTGATTCTTCACAAAAAAATGTTTTATATCTTTATGTTT
Source organism: Oncorhynchus gorbuscha (assembly GCF_021184085.1). NCBI lineage: Eukaryota > Metazoa > Chordata > Actinopteri > Salmoniformes > Salmonidae > Oncorhynchus > Oncorhynchus gorbuscha. The sequence continues at coordinate 24,560 of NW_025748477.1, forward strand.
GAAGCCTGAAATGTGGTAAAAGGTCGCAAAGTTCAAGGGTGCCGAATACTTTTGCAAGGCACTGTATATGTCTGTTTATACCCTCTAAACAGATTTGCTGAGGTAGACACACAGAGTTAAGGAAGACTGTCTGGGAAAACCTAGAGACACAGAGAGTCACGATGTTGTTCAGGACAGCTGTTGTAAATCTTGAAACACAGAGACGACAGGCAATTCCACAATCATGGAAAGAAAACAAGGGCCTTATACAGAGACCCTCTTCAAATTGACCTGTCCTTGACCATTACGGGGTGGCAGGTAGCCTAGTGGTTAGAGCGTTGGGCCAGTAACCGAAATGTTGCTAGGTCAAATCCCCGAGCTGCCAAGCCATCTGTTGTTCTGCCCCTGAACAAGGCAGTTCATATGCTGTCATTGTTAATAAGAATGTGTTTTTAGCTGACTTGCCTAGATAAAGGTTAAATAAAATATAGCGCTTACAGAGTCAACTTAACCATAACAGAGATTACAGTTTGAACTGTCATTGAACAGTGATAACTGTCCTTAACCTTTACTGAGATCACAGTTTGAACTGTCATTGAACAGTGATAACTGTCCTTAACCTTTACTGAGATCACAGTTTGAACTGTCCTTGAACATTACATTGATAACTGTCCTTGACCATTACAGTGATAACTGTCATTGAACATTACAGTGATAACTGTCCTTGACCATTACAGTGATAACTGTCCTTGAACATTACAGTGATAACTGTCCTTAACCTTTACTGAGATCACAGTTTGAACTGTCATTGAACAGTGATAACTGTCCTTGAACATTACAGTGATAACTGTCCTTAACCTTTACTGAGATCACAGTTTGAACTGTCATTGAACAGTGATAACTGTCCTTGACCATTACAGTGATAACTGTCCTTGACCATTACAGTGATAACTGTCCTTGACCATTACAGTGATAACTGTCCTTGACCATTATAGTGATAACTGTCCTTGACCATTACAGTGATAACTGTCCTTGACCATTACATTGATAACTGTCCTTGAACATTACAGTGATAACTGTCCTTGAACATTACAGTGATAACTGTCCTTGAACTGTCATTGACAGTGATAACTGTCCTTGACCATTACAGTGATAACTGTCCTTGAACATTACAGTGATAACTGTCCTTGAACAGTGATAACTGTCCTTAACCTTTACTGAGATCACAGTTTGAACTGTCCTTGAACATTACAGTGATAACTGTCCTTGACCATTACAGTGATAACTGTCCTTGAACATTACAGTGATAACTGTCCTTGAACATTACAGTGATAACTGTCCTTGAACCTTTACAGTGATAACTGTCCTTGAACCATTACAGTGATAACTGTCCTTGAACATTGCATTGATTACATTGTGAACTGTTCAGTGATAACTGTCTGTAATCATTACAGTGTGAACTGTCCTCGAACATTACAGGGATTACAGTGAGTCTATCTGTGACAGATACAGCATGGATTACAGTGAGTCTATCTGTGACAGACACAGCAGGGATTACAGTGAGTCTATCTGTGACAGACACAGCAGGGATTACAGTGAGTCTATCTGTGACAGATACAGCAGGGATTACAGTGAGTCTATCTGTGACAGATACAGCAGGGATTACAGTGAGTCTATCTGTGACAGATACAGCTGAAGTCTGAGACCCTGTATGCAGATCAAATGGCACCCTATGCACTACTTGTGACCAGGACCCATAGGACTCTATATAGGGAGTAGGGTGCCATGTGTGACTCAGGCCAGGTTGCAGTGGTTTGTCTACCTTGTAGTCGGGGACCCGTTTCTCCACCCATCCTTTGCCACAGTGAGGAGGCAGCACTGAGCGGTGCAGATGGGGAAATACAGGGACCAGCTCCAGGTTGGCAGAAGGCTGAAATCTCAGCACGTGGGGTGGAGATGGCAGCTCCCACTGAGAGGAAATGAAACATATTAGAGGACAGGAAATGCACAGCATTCAGGTTTAGAGATCTCATTGGATGATTCAAACGTTATTTCTGGAAGTAGCTTGAATTGCTTGTGGCAGAGGAGGTTGGTGTCTTAACAAGATGCTATCAAGCACTAATTCATGAAAGAAGATAAACTAACAAGATGCCAACAAGCACTACCTCATTAAAGAAGATAAACTAACAAGATGCTAACAAGCACTACTTCATTAAAGAAGATATACTAACAAGATGCTAACAAGCACTACCTCATTAAAGAAGATAAACTAACAAGATGCTAACAAGCACTACCTCATTAAAGAAGATAAACTAACAAGATGCTAACAAGCACTACCTCATTAAAGAAGATAAACTAACAAGATGCTAACAAGCACTACCTCCTTAAAGAAGATAAACTAACAAGATGCTAACAAGCACTACCTCATTAAAAAAGATAAACTCCTGGATTTTAAAAAATCATTTTCCAGGAGATCCTTCACTATACAAAACTGAAAACTCTCTAACCCATAAAAACTTCACTGTTCCATGTCGTGGATGATGAGCTGTAGTTGGTAGGATGGCAACGTGGATGATGAACTATAGTTGGTAGGATGGCACGGTGGATGATGAGCTGTAGTTGGTAGGATGGCACGGTGGATGATGAGAGCTGTAGTTGGTAGGATGGCACGGTGGATGATGAGCTGTAGTTGGTAGGATGGCATGGTGGATGATGAGCTGTAGTTGGTAGGATGGCATGGTGGATGATGAACTGTAGTTGGTAGGATGGCACGGTGGATGATGAACTATAGTTGGTAGGATGGCACGGTGGATGATGAGCTGTAGTTGGTAGGATGGCATGGTGGATGATGAGCTGTAGTTGGTAGGATGGCAGCTGGTGGATGGTGGATGAAGCTGTAGTTGGTAGGATGGCACGGTGGATGATAAGCTATAGTTGGTAGGATGGCACGGTGGATGATGAGTTGTAGTTGGTAGGATGGCACAGTGGATGATGAGTTGTAGTTGGTAGGATGGCACGGTGGATGATGAGCTGTAGTTGGTAGGATGGCACGGTGGATGATGAGCTGTAGTTGGTAGGATGGCACGGTGGACAATGAACTATAGTTGGTGGGATGGCATGATGGATGATGAACTATAGTTGGTAGGATGGCAACGTCGAAGATAAACTGTAGTTGGTAGGATGGCACGGTGGATGATGAACTGTAGTTGGTAGGATGGCACGGTGGATAATGAACTATAGTTGGTAGGATGGCACGGTGGATAATGAACTATAGCTGGTAGGATGGCACGGTGGATGATGAACTACAGTTGGTAGGATGGTATGGTGGATGATGAACTATAGTTGGTAGGATGGCACGGTGGATGATGAACTACAATTGGTATGATGGCACAGTGGATGAATTAGCGTCATATAGAACTAGGTAAGGGCTTGCGAACAGAACAGAACATAGCCTACTGTTTGTCACTGACAAGCCTTCCAAATGTTTATAACAATAATGCACAACTTCATTCTGGGGCTCCTCAGAATCCTTCACCATGGAGGAGCGTAATAAAAGCGTCATTTTCTGAGCATAGAGTTATGGATCTAGTCTCCACCAATCTACTCAGTCTTAGCCCTCTATCCATGGTTCCCGGACAGACAGAAGACATTGGTCTCTCTCTCTCTCTGTGAGACACGCTGACTCATCCCACCAACCGCCACATTAAAAATCAATCACAAGCTTCTTCTGAAAAAGCGTTTGCATTGCAAACATATCACATCAAACACCTGCTGTGTCTGTCGCTGCGTTCATTTTCCTTTTCCTCTCCTCTCCTTCTCCTCCATGCCACTAGTAGTAAGTGCCTTCTACAGTATCCTCCCTATGAATGGTGGTTAACGGTGTGACAAGAGTCCAGGTCGACGTCAGTGCCAATATGCCTGACCTGTCTTGATCAAGTTCGCTCTCTGCTCTCCTCAGATGAAATGTCACGCTGTGTTTGTCTGTGTGAGCGGCATCAGACGACCAGGCGGAAGAATGTGCTCTGATCCTCAGGAGGTAAAGAAGACACTAAAGCACCGCTGTTGTAATCACAGACCCACTGCAGTCACACTACACTACAGGCCACTCAGAGCATATGGAAATCATTATTTTACACCATCATTTGCAAATAAATTAATTTAAAAATCCTACAATGTGATTTTCTGGATTTATTTTTCTAATTTTGTCTGTCATAGTTGAAGTGTACCTATGATGAAAATTACAGGCCTCTCTCATCGTTTTATGTGGGAGAACTTGCACAATTCGTGGCTCACTAAATACTTTTTTGCCCCACTGTACATATGGAAATACTCTTGACATTGTGCTACATGGTTCAGTTTCCATTAGGAAGGAACAACATCCATCTGTAGCTCAGTTGGTAGAGTGTGGTGTTTGATTCCTGGGACCACCCAGTTGGTAGAGTGTGGTGTTTGATTCCTGGGACCACCCAGTTGGTAGAGTGTGGTGTTTGATTCCTGGGACCACCCAGTTGGTAGAGTGTGGTGTTTGATTCCTGGGACCACCCAGTTGGTAGAGTGTGGTGTTTGATTCCTGGGACCACCCAGTTGGTAGAGTGTTGGTAGAGTGTTTGATTCCTGGGACCACCCAGTTGGTAGAGTGTGTGTTTGATTCCTGGGACCACCCAGTGTTTGATTCCTGGGACCACCCAGTTGGTAGAGTGTGGTGTTTGATTCCTGGGACCACCCAGTTGGTAGAGTGTGGTGTTTGATTCCTGGGACCACCCAGTTGGTAGAGTGTGGTGTTTGATTCCTGGGACCACCCAGTTGGTAGAGTGTGGTGTTTGATTCCTGGGACCACCCAGTTGGTAGAGTGTGGTGTTTGATTCCTGGGACCACCCAGTTGGTAGAGTGTGGTGTTTGATTCCTTGGGACCTGGGACCACAGTTGGTAGAGTGTGGTGTTTGATTCCTGGGACCACCCAGTTGGTAGAGTGTGGTGTTTGATTCCTGGGACCACCCAGTTGGTAGAGTGTGGTGTTTGATTCCTGGGACCACCCAGTTGGTAGAGTGTGGTGTTTGATTCCTGGGACCACCCAGTTGGTAGAGTGTGGTGTTTGATTCCTGGGACCACCCAGTGTGGTGTTGTTTGATTCCTGGGACCACCCAGTTGGTAGAGTGTGGTGTTTGATTCCTGGGACCACCCAGTTGGTAGAGTGTGGTGTTTGATTCCTGGGACCACCCAGTTGGTAGAGTGTGGTGTTTGATTCCTGGGACCACCCAGTTGGTAGAGTGTGGTGTTTGATTCCTGGGACCACCCAGTTGGTAGGTGTTTGCAATGTCCTGGATTGTGGTGTTTGATTCCTGGGACCACCCAGTTGGTAGAGTGTGGTGTTTGCATTCCTGGGACCACCCAGTTGGTAGATTGTGGTGTTTGATTCCTGGGACCACCCAGTTGGTAGAGTGTGGTGTTTGCAATGTCAGGATTGTGGTGTTTGATTCCTGGGACCACCCATGCATTATTTAAAAAATTCCTGGGACCAATAATGTGTGCGCACATGACAGGAAGTGGCTTTGAATAACAGCGTGTGCTAAATGGCTCATTTCTATTATACATAACCTCTAGGGCATGGAGTTGATAATGTCCAAACAACTATTTCATTCGTCAGCAACACAGCAAAACTCCCCAGCTGAAGTGGTAATGCAATCACTCTGAAATCTGTATGCAGATAGTAAAAACACGGACGCGGTGCTGTACGGACCAGTTTCCATCAGACTAACTAGACCTACCCAGGGCACGTGTGTGTCCGTGCGTGCGTACACGTGTGCCTGCCTATGTCTACGAGTGCAGGTGAGTGTCTGTCTCTCTGTGAGTGCAATGCCCTATCAGTGTGGACATGAATATTGCTCAGGTTTATAGCAAACACTATTTATCATTCATAATAACCATCATTCTGAAAATATTCAGTTTTATCTGATAGCAACCTACCTGCACGTTCTGCAGGGGAAACTGACTGATGCCAGGGTTAGCTGCTGTGTGTGTCGGTATCCTGGCCAGAGGCAGGAAGGGATCACAGGACAGCTGCCAGCTGGAGACGGCTTGGAGCAACGGAGGAGGGTGGTGATGGGAGAGCAGGAAGGGGTGGTGATGGTGTGGCGCGGCAACAGGGGCTGTATTGGCACCCAGCCGGCAGAGCCCCGAGGCAGCAGCAGCAGAACCAGGGCCAGGGAGCATCCACAGCCATGGAGAGGCATCTCTCTCTATCTGCCACAGCTGTGGCTGAGCCTTCAGTCGTCCCACAGGGATCATCCCTACATTCTAGACCACCACACAACACCTGGAAAGGCTGGGAGGGACCCTAGACTTCAGAGAGGACAGTGTTTCATTATTATCAAGCAGATTGATAAAGGATAAAGGATGGGAGACCTGGTGAGAGGCACCTGCCCATACTCACACTCACACACCCACTCACACTCACTCACACACCCACTCACACTAACTCACACACCCACTCACTCACCCACCCACTCACTCACTCACACTCACTCACTCACCCACTCACTCACTCACACACCCACTCACACTCACTCACACACACACCCACTCACACTCACTCACACACCCACCCACTCACACACCCACTCACTCACTCACACACCCACTCACACTCACTCACACACCCACTCACACTCACTCACACACCCACCCACTCACTCACACTCACTCACACACCCACTCACACCAACTCACACCAACTCACACTCACTCACACACCCACCCACTCATTCACACTCACACACACTCACTCACTCTCACACTCACTGACTCACACACACAAGAAGCTAGGCAGTCACTCACACCCATTCACACACACACACACACACACACACACACACACACACACACACACACACACACACACACACACACACACACACACACACACACACACACACACACACACACACACACACACACACACACACACACACACAACTAATGTTCAGGAGTACCCCTCTCACACACATACACACACACACACACACACAAAGCAGCTAGGCAGTCACACACACACACAAGCAGCTAGGCAGTCACTCACTCACACACACACACTCATACACACACACAAGCAGCTAGGCAGTCACACACACAAGCAGCTAGGCAGTCACACACACAAGCAGCTAGGCAGTCACACACACAAGCAGCTAGGCAGTCACACCCACAAGCAGCTAGGCAGTCACACCCACAAGCAGCTAGGCAGTCACACACACAAGCAGCTAGGCAGTCACACACACAAGCAGCTAGGCAGTCACACACACAAGGAGCTAGGCAGACACACCACTCACTGGAAATACTCTCCACAACAAGTAATTACAGCACTTGTGGGTATTGATTTAGTGAGGTACAAGGCAGTATCACTCAAAACTGTACATGTAGTTAGAGGGGCCGATGGATGAAAACCAGAAATATAAAGAAACATCATGATAAATGACTTATGGCAGATGGTCACGATGCAGGCAGCCCGTGCACACATGTTTCCATGCAATGGTCTGCGGGGTGATCGGGAGACGGATAAAATATAACAACAATGAGCAGGTGTTCCAGAATACCTTCAACGGGGTTCTATCGGGTTTTATGGAGAGCGCATTCCAGAGGCTGTTATTGAGCTGCGCGGAGAATGTGAAAAGTATTACATCCAAAAGGTGCACTATTATTGAACTCTGAGACACATACACGTTTCGGACTATGAAAAGACGCCTAAATGAAGTATATTGCGCATTTGCACTCTGAATTAGAACTACGCTTAATATTCAGGTTTTCAAACCTCTTCTCTGGGACCCTCAAACGAACTAGCTCACCTGATTCACCTCTTCCAAGGGCTTGATGATTAATTGACAAGTTAAATCAGGTATGCTAGCTGTGTAATCGTTCAAATAATTGGACCGGCTGGGGTTCACCCAGAAGATGTTAGAAAACCCGGTCTAATAGACGTACCGTTTTTTTCAAGAAGGAAAAATGTGCTTGATCGATTCCCACATCTGTTAATTTACATATTCTACTGTAAGGGAAGGCTACCGAGACAACGGAGACCAGCTGGCAAGTTTATCAAATAAGCCTACAACTTGGAGATGCATGTTGGTAAAGTCCTTGAAAATTGTGTAATCCCCCACACAAAACAATTAAATAATATCTGCGTTAAAATATAAATCAATAAGAACACACGGGAATTAGTTGTCTCCCTTGTTCCGCACCAGATGGACCTTGTCAATGAGAGGAGCCTATCACTCCAAATTAAATAAGAATAACAATGCGTTTAGTTTGACATTCAAATATGGGAATGAATGGGGCACAATTGAAGTTTGGATGGAAAGTTATTTTAAAAATCAGTCTTCACATTGGATGAGATATCCTCCACCTCACCTATAATGCGTTGCAGGCTATCAATCCCTTCAGTTGTCCACTATTAACATCGCTCGTCCATTATTTATGGGTGAATTTTCCGTTGGTAATTTCAATACAAAAATGACTACGCTGTTTATCCAAATATCCACAACATGCAGCCTTGTCGCCAGGTAGGCTACAGTATAGCCAGCATACAATGGAGGAACTGAGGACACTCGTTCGTTCATGAAGCGCAGGGCATCTTCAAACGGTGGACGGTTGGTCGGTGAGTGATGGTTTGTCAGAAAAGAGAGAGAAGAGCTCGAGCCCAATGGAGATCTTCTATTTGCTGTCACGGAAAATCTCTTCTCACCCTGATACCGTTTCAGCCTCTTCCCCACCGAACGTCACCCCTAACGCAACGCCGCACCGCGCAGAGGCACGGTTTACTCCACTCACTTCTCCCCAATCAAGTCATAGGGGATAGGTTGGACTAGAAACAGTTTTTCCTGTTTCAGAAAACTTCCTTTAGTGCAAAACGTGAAAACATTCCTAAGCGACTGCAAAACGTCTCCAATGAGAACTGAAAAGCCTACTGCGCTCTATCTGTCTCTGCATCATCCAGTACCACAGTGGAGTCTGGACTACTCCTCTCTGAACAGCAGCAACCCAGTGCGCTACTGTAGCATAGTGTCCTTCCCACATCTCCTCTCTCGGCACCAGGGGTTTTGGATACTGTATGGCAAGTCACATGGAACACAATCTAATCACATGAATGACGCACAATCTCACCAGCATTCAGAATACATCACTGTAGCGCGTGGTAAATTGAGCCACCTGGGGGTACTTAACAGCAGCCACCTGACATCCTAAACTTTGACCGAGTGTTGTTATATATTCTGCTGTTTTTCAGTCATGAATATATCGCTTAAAGGCAACATACTGTGGGAGCAGAACGCGTTATAACCAGAACAAATGATATGGGGGTGTATACATGTTTGAAGGGTGCCCCACCCCTTCCCCATCTCTTTTAGAGGGAACATTGTAACGTTACAGTCATATGATCGTTTGGTTTTCCGTTCCATTGTCCAAAAAAGTACAATGAGCACAACGTATTTCAGCAGCATGGCGGTATCCACTAGTGCAGCCCAGTCTCTACAGCAGCGGGGCTCGAAGTTACCATTTCAGCAAAACGCTAGCGCCGCCCAGTCTCTACAGCAGCGTTCCCCAAACTCTATACGCGGCTCGAAGTTACCATTTCAGCACCACGCTAGCGCCACCCAGTCTCTATACTACCGGGAGCAAGCCATTTCAGCACCATGGCGCCGTGTGACAATGTATAGTCAACACACGTGCAGAACTGCACTGAAATGTAAACATTTACATTTACATTTAAGTCATTTAGCAGACGCTCTTATCCAGAGCGACTTACAACATTATCCCACAGGCTGAATGGAAACATGCAGCGGTATAATGACACATTTAAACTCAGCAAAAAAAAGGAAACGTCCTCTCATTGTCAACTGCTTTATATTCAGCAAACTTAATATGTGTCAATATTTGAATGAAAATAACAAGATTCAACAACTGAGACATAAACTGAACAATTCCACAAACATGTGA
>NW_025748478.1:0-34492 GCF_021184085.1 Oncorhynchus gorbuscha
ACACTTTATATTATTAGAAGGCATTTCTGTAAATATGTTCATGTATTTCTGTAAATATTATTATTATTATTATTATTATTATTATTATTATTATTATATGTAAAAACACCACGGGAGTCCTCTTACATGTGGGAACTTTACAGTCCTATTGATCAAACAACCATGAAAAGGTCGGCTTTCTCTCCCCCTCAATTATGAATATCAACCAGATAAACAACTAATGCTAGCCAGAGCAAGATGAGCTAATATCTAACAAAAGAACATTAGATAAACCCTCTCAAACTTTTGTTAGCTAGTTGGCCGTCAAAATTGCACCGATAAACGATGGGGAATTCGTAGCCTCCTCGTCCTGCCAGCCAACACATTCTTGTCCCAAACAAGCTCTTAAGATAACTGGCTAAAGATGACGAGCTCGCTAGCTAGCTACAAATGAGAGAACACCATTTTACCCGCCGTAGCAGAGCTGGTTTGGCAGTTTACATGTTATCTAGAGCGTTCTTGACTGGTCTATGGTGATAGGTGGGATGGGCTGATGGGGTGGTCTATGGTGATAGGTGGGATGGGCTGAGAGGGTGGTCTATGGTGATAGGTGGGATGGGCTGAGGGGTTGGTCTATGGTGATAGGTGGGATGGGCTGAGGGGGTGGTCTATGGTGATAGGTGGGATGGGCTGAGAGGGTGGTCTATGGTGATAGGTGGGATGGGCTGAGAGGGTGGTCTATGGTGATAGGTGGGATGGGCTGAGGGGGGGGTGGTCTTAATTTTTTTATCTACGTTCACAGACACCGGTCACATTCAGTTGCACGTTCGTAATTTCAACAGATGTTCTGCGCTCTGACACACTCAGACCAGAGTGCTCTGAAATCGTAGTAGATAGCCAGAAATAATTTTACGAATGCAAGAGAGATGCTAACTGGATAACAGTCGTTCAAGTTCTTGCTAGCTAACCAATCTCTAGCTGTGTATAGCCACCGAAAAACGATGAGGGGGAAAAAGTCAGTCACTCCTCCAATGGCATGACAAGACATCCTCCTAGCAGCTAGCTAGCTAACGTTAGGGTCAATGTTTTTAGCTTGCTACATATAATAGATACGCTAGCCTATTAGCCACATTATGACTGATCATTGCCCTTGCTAGGTTGATTGTATTGACATTCTCAGCATTCGTCCGATTTTGTCCAGAATATCATTGAAATTGAAAAAGTGCATCCCGAATGATGTGGAGACTTATATACAGCACTTTGAGATATCAGCTGACGTACGAATGGCTTTTCTGAAAACATTTGATTGAATTATATTAATCTATATTAATTATATGAAGCATTGAACTGCACACGTCTGTTCTGCCAACAAGGCCTTACTGTACATTTACTGGTCTCTGTAATAGTTGTGAGATCAGTTGTACATTTAGTTTGGTAAATGCTTAATGGTTGTGTTTTTTGTATTCTTCTGACTTGGGACCTACTGGCTTATTATGTCTGAGTTTCTGGAAAGGTGTAACGGCTGTCGGTGGAAGAAGGTGAGGACCAAAGCGTTACTTGTTCATGTTATTTATTTAAACACTATCAAACAGAGAAACAAAAAGCACAACCGAAACAGCTCCTTCAGGTGCAAAACACACTAAACAGAAAGTATAAACACCCCACAACTCAAGGGTGAAACCAGGCTGCCTAAGTATGGTTCTCAATCAGGGACGACGATTGACAGCTGCCTCTGATTGAGAACCATACCAGACCAAACACAGAAATAGCAAATTATAGAAAAAAGAACATAGACTGCCCACCAAACTCGCGCCCTCTGACCTTACTAAAACAACATCCATGTCTACGCCCCTGTCTCCCCAGTGGGGGCCCCTGTCCACCCAGGTCCATCCATGTCTCCCCAGTGGGTGGGCCCCTGTCCACCCTGGTCCAACCATGTCTACGCCCCTGTCTCCCCAGTGGGTGGGCCTCTGTCCACCCAGGTCCATCCATGTCTCCCCAGTGGGTGGGCCTCTGTCCACCCAGGTCCATCCATGTCTCCCCAGTGGGTGGGCCTCTGTCCACCCAGGCCCAACCATGTCTACGCCCCTGTCTCCCCAGTGGGTGGGCCCCTGTCCACCCTGGTCCAACCATGTCTACGCCCCTGTCTCCCCAGTGGGTGGGCCTCTGTCCACCCTGGTCCATCCATGTCTACCCCCCTGTCTCCCCAGTGGGTGGGCCTCTGTCCATCCATGTCTACGCCCTTGTCTCCCCAGTGGGTGGGCCTCTGTCCACCCTGGTCCATCCCATGTCTCCCCAGTGGGTGGGCCTCTGTCCACCTTGGTCCATCCATGTCTCCCCAGTGGGTGGGCCTCTGTCCACCCAGGACCAACCATGTCTACGCCCCTGTCTCCCCAGTGGGTGGGCCCCTGTCCACCCTGGTCCAACCATGTCTACGCCCCTGTCTCCCCAATGGGTGGACCTCTCTCCCCAATGGGTGGACCTCTATTGTTGCCACAGTTAGCATTTACTGGTAGATATCATGCGTTTTAAATGTATTTACTTCCCTACTAGCTACTGATGTCATTCTTCTGTGAGCTGCTCCATACCAGAACCAGTTGAGAGCTGCTCCATACCAGAACCAGTTGAGAGCTACTCCATACCAGAACCAGTTGAGAGCTGCTCCATGCCAGAACCAGTGGAGAGCTGCTCCATACCAGAACCAGTTGAGAGCTGCTCCATACCAGAACCAGTTGAGAGCTACTCCATACCAGAACCAGTTGAGTTGCTCCATGCCAGAACCAGTTGAGTTGTTCCATAACAGAACCAGTTGTGAGCTGCTCCATACCAGAACCAGTTGAGAACTGCTCCATACCAGAACCAGTTGAGAGCTGCTCCATACCAGAACCAGTTGAGAGCTGCTCCATACCAGAACCAGTTGAGAGCTGCTCCATACCAGAACCAGTTGAGTTGCTCCATACCAGAACCAGTTGTGAGCTACTCCATACCAGAACCAGTTGAGAGCTGCTCCATTCCAGAACCAGTTCAGAGCTGTTCCATACCAGAACCAGTTGAGTTGCTCCATAACAGAACCAGTTGTGAGCTGCTCCATACCAGAACCAGTTGAGAGCTGCTCCATACCAGAACCAGTTGAGTTGCTCCATACCAGAACCAGTTGAGAGCTGCTCCATACCAGAACTAGTTGTGAGCTGCTCCATGCCAGAACCAGTTGTGAGCTGCCCCATACCAGAACCAGTTGTGAGCTGCTCCATACCAGAACCAGTTGAGTTGCTCCATACCAGAACCAGCTGAGAGCTGCTCCATACCAGAACCAGTTGTGAGCTGCTACATACCAGAACCAGCTCAGTTGCTCCATACCAGAACCAGTTGTGAGCTGCTCCATACCAGAACCAGTTGAGAGCTACTCCATACCAGAACCAGTTGAGAGCTGCTCCATACCAGAACCAGTTGAGAGCTGCTCCATACCAGAACCAGTTGTGAGCTGCTCCATACCAGAACCAGTTGTGAGCTGCTCCATACCAGAACCAGTTGAGAGCTACTCCATACCAGAACCAGTTGAGTTGCTCCATGCCAGAACCAGTTGAGAGCTGCTCCATACCAGAACCAGTTGAGAGCTGCTCCATACCAGAACCAGTTGAGAGCTACTCCATACCAGAACGAGTTGAGTTGCTCCATGCCAGAACCAGTTGAGTTGCTCCATAACAGAACCAGTTGTGAGCTGCTCCATACCAGAACCAGTTGAGAGCTGCTCCATACCAGAACCAGTTGAGAGCTGCTCCATACCAGAACAAGTTGAGAGCTGCTCCATACCAGAACCAGTTGAGAGATGCTCCATGCCAGAACCAGTTGAGTTGCTCCATAACAGAACCAGTTGTGAGCTGCTCCATAGCAGAACCAGTTGAGAGCTGCTCCATACCAGAACCAGTTGTGAGCTACTCCATACCAGAACCAGTTGAGAGCTGCTCAATGCCAGAACCAGTTGAGAGCTGCTCCATACCAGAACCAGTTGAGTTGCTCCATAACAGAACCAGTTGTGAGCTGCTCCATACCAGAACCAGTTGAGAGCTGCTAAATACCAGAACCAGTTGAGTTGCTCCATACCAGAACCAGTTGAGAGCTGCTCAATACCAGAACTAGTTGTGAGCTGCTCCATGCCAGAACCAGTTGTGAGCTGCTCCATACCAGAACCAGTTGTGAGCTGCTCCATACCAGAACCAGTTGTGAGCTGCTCCATACCAGAACCAGTTGAGTTGCTCCATACCAGAAGCAGTTGAGAGCTGCTCCATATCAAAACCAGTTGTGAGCTGCTCCATACCAGAACCAGTTCAGTTGCCCCATACCAGAACCAGTCGTGAGCTGCTCCATACCAGAACCAGTTGAGAGCTGCTCCATACCAGAACCAGTTGAGAGCTGCTCCATACCAGAACCAGTTGTGAGCTGCTCCATACCAGAACCAGTTGAGAGCTGCTCCATACCAGAACCAGTTGAGAGCTACTCCATACCAGAACCAGTTGAGAGCTGCTCCATACCAGAACCAGTTGAGAGCTGCTCCATACCAGAACCAGTTGTGAGCTGCTCCATACCAGAACCAGTTGAGTTGCTCCATACCAGAACCAGTTGAGAGCTGCTTCATACCAGAACCAGTTGAGTTGCTCCATGCCAGAACCAGTTGTGAGCTGCTCCATACCAGAACCAGTTGAGAGCTGCTCCTTACCAGAACCAGTTGAAAGCTGCTCCATACCAGAACCAGTTGAGAGCTACTCCATACCAGAACCAGTTGAGAGCTGCTCCATACCAGAACCAGTTGAGAGCTACTCCATACCAGAACCAGTTGAGTTGCTCCATGCCAGAACCAGTTGAGTTGCTCCATAACATAACCAGTTGTGAGCTGCTCCATACCAGAACCAGTTGAGTTGCTCCATACCAGAACCAGTTGTGAGCTACTCCATACCAGAACCAGTTGAGAGCTGCTCAATGCCAGAACCAGTTGAGAGCTGCTCCATACCAGAACCAGTTGAGTTCCTCCATAACAGAACCAGTTGTGAGCTGCTCCATACCAGAACCAGTTGAGTTGCTCCATGCCAGAACCAGTTGTGAGCTGCTCCATACCAGAACCAGTTGAGAGCTGCTCCTTACCAGAACCAGTTGAGAGCTGCTCCATACCAGAACCATTTGAGAGCTGCTCCATACCAGAACCAGTTGAGAGCTACTCCATACCAGAACCAGTTGAGTTGCTCCATGCCAGAACCAGTTGAGAGCTGCTCCATACCAGAACCAGTTGAGAGCTACTCCATACCAGAACCAGTTGAGAGCTACTCCATACCAGAACCAGTTGAGTTGCTCCATGCCAGAACCAGTTGAGAGCTGCTCCATAACAGAACCAGTTGTGAGCTGCTACATACCAGAACCAGTTGAGAGCTGCTCCATACCAGAACCAGTTGAGAGCTGCTCCATACCAGAACCAGTTGAGAGCTGCTCCATACCAGAACCAGTTGAGAGCTGCTCCATACCAGAACCAGTTGAGAGCTGAACACTCTGGCTCCCTGCAGATGATATTCCACTGAATCTAGACTGTGTGTGTTCGGCGAGCATGTAAATATAAACTCAGCAAAAAAAGAAACGTCCCTTTTTCAGGACCCTGTCTTTCAAAGATCATTTATAAAAATCCAAATAACTTCACAGATCTTCATTGTAAAGGGTTTAAACACTGTTTCCCATGCTTGTTCAATGAACCATAAACAATTAATGAACATGCACCTGTGGAACGGTCGTTAAGACACTAACAGGTTACAGATGGTAGGCAAGTAAGGTCACAGTTATGAAAACTTAGGACACTAAAGAGACCTTTCTACTGACTCTGAAAAACACCAAAAGAAAGATGCCCAGGGTCCCTGCTCATCTGCATGAACGTGCCTTAGGCATGCTGCAAGGAGGCATGAGGACTGCAGATGTGGCCAGGGCAATACATTGCAATGTCCGAACTGTGAGACACCTAAGACAGCGCTACAGGGAGACAGGACGGACAGCTGATCGTCCTCGCAGTGGCAGACCACGTGTAACAACACCTGCACAGGATCGGTACATCCGAACATCACACCTGCGGGACAGGTACAGGATAGCAACAACAACTGCCCGAGTTACACCAGGAACGCACAATCCCTCCATCAGTGCTCAGACTGTCTGCAATAGGCTGAGAGAGGGTGGACTCAGGGCTTGTAGGCCTGTTGCAGGACCATGAGTAAACAGTCTACCAGGACCGTGAGTAAACAGTCTACCAGGACCGTGAGTAAACAGTCTACCAGGACCGTGAGTAAACAGTCTACCAGGACCGTGAGTAAACAGTCTACCAGGACCATGAGTAAACAGTCTACCAGGACCATGAGTAAACAGTCTACCAGGACCATGAGTAAACAGCCTACCAGGACCATGAGTAAACAGTCTACCAGGACCATGAGTAAACAGCCTACCAGGACCATGAGTAAACAGCCTACCAGGACCATGAGTAAACCACCAGTTGTGTTTTTAGACTGCAGAGAGAGAGTGTGTTGAAACTTGGTGGTCTACCATGGTACTGAGTGGTCTACCATGGTACTGGGTGGTCTACCATGGTACTGAGTGGTCTACCATGGTACTGAGTGGTCTACCATGGTACTGAGTGGTCTACCGTGGTACTGGGTGGTCTACCGTGGTACTAAGTGGTTTATCATGGTACTGAGTGGTCTACCATGGTACTGAGTGGTCTACCATGGTTCTGAGTGGTCTACCATGGTACTGAGTGGTCTACCATGGTACTGAATGGTCTACCATGGTACTGAGTGATCTACCATGGTACTGGGTGGTCGACCATGGTACTGGGTGGTCGACCATGGTACTGGGTGGTCTACCATGGTACTGAGTGGTCTACCATGGTACTGAGTGGTCTACCATGGTACTGAGTGGGTGGTCTACTATGGTACTGGGTGGTCTACCATGGTACTGAGTGGTCGACCATGGTACTGGGTGGTCTACCATGGTACTGAGTGGTCTACCATGGTACTGAATGGTCTACCATGGTACTGAAAAGTCTACCGTGGTACTGAGTGGTCTACCATGGTACTGAGTGGTCTACCGTGGTACTGAGTGGTCTACCGTGGTACTGGGTGGTCTACCATGGTACTGAGTGGTCTACCGTGGTTCTGAGTGGTCTACCATGGTACTGAGTGGTCTACCATGGTACTGAATGATCTACCATGGTACTGGGTGGTCTACCATGGTACTGAGTGGTCTACCATGGTACTGAGTGGTCTACCATGGTACTGGGTGGTCTACCATGGTACTGGGTGGTCTACCGTGGTACTGGGTGGGTGGTCTACCATGGTACTGGGTGGTCTACCATGGTACTGGGTGGTCTACCATGGTACTGAGTGGTCTACCATGGTACTGGGTGGTCTACCGTGGTACTGAGTGGTCTACCGTGGTACTGAGTGGTCTACCATGGTACTGAGTGGTCTAAGCATGGTACTGAATGGTCTACCATGGTACTGAAGAGTCTACCATGGTACTGAGTGGTCTACCATGGTACTGAGTGGTCTACCATGGTACTGGGTGGTCTACCGTGGTACTGAGTGGTTTATCATGGTACTGAGTGGTCTACCATGGTACTGAGTGGTCTACCGTGGTACTGAGTGGTCTACCGTGGTACTGGTACTAGTGGTCTACCATGGTTCTGAGTGGTCTACCATGGTACTGAGTGGTCTACCATGGTACTGAATGGTCTACCATGGTACTGAGTGATCTACCATGGTACTGAGTGATCTACCATGGTACTGGGTGGTCGACCATGGTACTGGGTGGTCGACCATGGTACTGGGTGGTCTACCATGGTACTGAGTGGTCTACCATGGTACTGGGTGGTCTACCGTGGTACTGGGTGGTCTACCGTGGTACTGGGTGGGTGGTCTACTATGGTACTGGGTGGTCTACCATGGTACTGGGTGGTCTACCGTGGTACTGAGTGGTCTACCATGGTACTGAGTGGTCTACCGTGGTACTGAGTGGTCTACCATGGTACTGAGTGGTCTACCATGGTACTGAATGGTCTACCATGGTACTGAATGATCTACCATGGTACTGGGTGGTCGACCATGGTACTGGGTGGTCGACCATGGTACTGGGTGGTCTACCGTGGTACTGAGTGGTCTACCGTGGTACTGGGTGGTCTACCGTGGTACTGGGTGGGTGGTCAACTATGGTACTGGGTGGTCTACCATGGTACTGACTGGTCTACCATGGTACTGGGTGGTCTACCATGGTACTGGGTGGTCTACCATGGTACTGGGTGGTCTACCATGGTACTGGGTGATCTACCATGGTACTGAGTGGTCTACCATTGTACTGGGTGGTCTACCATGGTACTGAGTGGTCTACCGTGGTACTGGGTGGTCAACCATGGTACTGAGTGGTCTACCATGGTACTGAATGATCTACCATGGTACTGGGTGGTCGACCATGGTACTGGGTGGTCGACCATGGTACTGGGTGGTCGACCATGGTACTGGGTGGTCGACCATGGTACTGAGTGGTCTACCGTGGTACTGGGTGGGTGGTCTACTATGGTACTGGGTGGTCTACCATGGTACTGGGTGGTCTACCATGGTACTGGGTGGTCTACCATGGTACTGGGTGGTCTACTATGGTACTGAAGAGTCTACCATGCTACTAGAGGAGGGTACAGGAATGGCAGAGTAAGACAGGATGTGCAGCCTGTGTTGAACGGCCGGGGGTCAAACACAGCCCGAGCGTTACCCACAGGCGGATGGCAGAGGACAATCTTCACCCAGAGAGCTGTGATGTTTAGTGGTAGCAGTGGTCTGGACGTCACCCATATAATATAATATAATATAATAATATATGCCATTTAGCAGACGCTTTTATCCAAAGCGACTTACAGTCATGTGTGCATACATTCTACGTATGGGTGGTCCCGGGAATCGAACCCACTACCCTGGCGTTACAAGCGCCATGCTCTACCAACTGAGCTACAGAAGGACCACATATCACTGCAGAATGTGAGTGTGAAACCATGCCAACACTAAATAGTGATTACACTTCAATAACCTGAACAGGTTCAGGTGCCTCATCCGATCCCTGTGAGCATCTGGAAAAGGTTCAGCTTTGAGAATTTCCTTTCAGTCTAAGTATCTTATTCAACATAGGAAAGTGTTGTTTGATGTGATCCCAGGTCTAAGGAGGGTTAAATGAATCCCTACCGAGACTCAACCAGATGCTCTATTGTAGTCCAACACTAATGTAATAACCTAGAAACATGTATTTAGTATTACTTTACAAGGACAGATTCCACAGGGTAGCCTCGTGGTTAGAGTGTTGGACTAGTAACCGGAAGGCTGCAAGTTCAAATCCCCGAGCTGACAAGGTACAAATCTGTCGTTCTGCCCCTGAACAGGCAGTTAACCCACTGTTCCTAGGCCGTCATTGAAAATAAGAATTTGTTCTTTACGGACTTGCCTAGTCAAATAAACATTGACAGAATGACACATTTTTACTATGTCAGCTCGGGGATTTGATCCAGCAACCTTTCGGTTACTGGCACAACACTCCAACCACTAGGCTACCTGCCTCCTCTACACTCGAACCACTAGGCTACCCTGCCTCCTCTACACTCTAACCACTAGGCTACCCTGCCTCCTCTACACTAGGCTACTAGGCTACCCTGCCTCCTCTACACTCTAACCACTAGGCTACCCTACCTCCTCTACACTCTAACCACTAGGCTACCCTGCCTCCTCTACACTCTAACCACTAGGCTACCCTGTCTCCTCTACACTCTAACCACTAGGCTACCCTGCCTCCTCTACACTAGGCTACTAGGCTACCCTGTCTCCTCTACACTCTAACCACTAGGCTACCCTACCTCCTCTACACTAGGCTACTAGGCTACCCTGCCTCTACACTAGGCTACTAGGCTACCCTGCCTCCTCTACACTAGGCTACTAGGCTACCCTGTCATTCAGCTAGTCAGGCAGTTAATCAGTCAGTCAATCAGTCATTCAGCTAGTCAGGCAGTTAATCAGTCATTCAGCTAGTCAGGCAGTCAATCAATCAGTCAATCAGTCATTCAGTCAGTCAGGCAGTCAGTCAATCAGTCATTCAGCTTGTCAGGCAGTCAATCAGTCATTCAGCTTGTCAGGCAGTTAATCAGTCATTCAGCTTGTCAGGCAGTTAATCAGTCATTCAGCTAGTCAGGCAGTCAATCAATCATTCAGCTTGTCAGGCAGTCAATCAATCAGTCAATCAGTCATTCAGTCATTCAGCTAGTCAGGCAGTTAATCAGTCAGTCAATCAGTCATTCAGCTAGTCAGGCAGTTAATCAGTCATTCAGCTAGTCAGGCAGTCAGTCAGTCATTCAGCTAGTCAGGCAGTCAATCAGTCATTCAGCTTGTCAGGCAGTCAGTCAGTCATTCAGCTTGTCAGGCAGTCAATCAGTCATTCATCTTGTCAGGCAGTCAATCAGTCATTCAGCTAGTCAGGCAGTCAATCAGTCATTCAGCTTGTCAGGCAGTCAATCAGTCATTCAGCTAGTCAGGCAGTCAATCAGTCATTCAGCTTGTCAGGCAGTCAATCAGTCATTCAGCTTGTCAGGCAGTCAATCAGTCAATCAGTCAATCATTCAGCTAGTCAGGCAGTCAATCAATCATTCAGCTAGTCAGGCAGTCAATCAGTCATTCAGTCAGTCATTCAGCTAGTCAGGCAGTCAATCAGTCATTCAGCTAGTCAGGCAGTCAATCAGTCATTCAGCTTGTCAGGTAGTCAATCAGTCATTCAGCTTGTCAGGCAGTCAATAGAGCCCTCTTAAAGAGGTTGTCCAGACAGTGTGTAGATGTGTTATCTGCAAACAACCTCCTACAAGTCCCCCTGTTACTATCTCTCTCCCTCTCTCTCCTCATCAAGTCCCCCTGTTACCATCTCCCTCCCTCCCTCTCTCTCCTCATCAAGTCCCCCTGTTACTATCTCCCTCCCTCCCTCTCTCTCTCCTCATCAAGTCCCCCTGTTACCATCTCCCTCCCTCCCTCTCTCTCCTCATCAAGTCCCCCTGTTACTATCTCTCTCTCCCTCCTCTCTCTCCTCATCAAGTCCCCTGTTACCATCTCCCTCCCTCCCTCTCTCTCCTCATCAAGTCCCCCTGTTAATATCTCTCTCCCTCCCTCTCTCTCCTCATCAAGTCCCCCTGTTACCATCTCTCTCCCTCCTCTCTCTCTCCTCATCAAGTCCCCCTGTTACTATCTCTCCCTCCGTCTCTCTCTCCTCATCAAGTCCCCTGTTACTATCTCTCCCTCCCTCCCTCTCTCTCTCTCCTCATCAAGTGCCCCTGTTACTATCTCTCTCCCCTCCTCTCTCCTCATCAAGTCCCCCTGTTTTTCTCTCTCACTCCCTCTCCTCATCAAGTCCCCCTGTTACTATCTCTCTCCTCTCCCTCTCCTCATCAAGTCCCCCTGTTACCATCTCCCTCCCTCCCTCTCTCTCCTCATCAAGTCCCCCTGTTACTATCTCTCTCCCTCTCCCTCTCTCTCTCCTCATCAAGTCACCCTGTTACTATCTCTCTCCCTCTCCCTCTCTCTCCTCATCAAGTCCCCCTGTTACTATCTCTCTCCCTCCCTCTCTCTCTCCTCATCAAGTCCCCTGTTACTATCTCCTCCCTCTCTCTGTCCTCATCAAGTTCCCCTGTTACTATCTCTCTCCCTCCTTCTCTCTCCTCATCAAGTCCCCTGTTACTATCTCTCTCCCCCTCTCTCTCTCTCCTCATCAAGTCCCCCTGTTACTATCTCCTCCCTCTCTCTGTCCTCATCAAGTTCCCCTGTTTATCTCCCTCCCTCCCTCTCTCTCCTCATCAAGTCCCCCTGTTACTATCTCTCTCCCTCCCTCTCTCTCCTCATCAAGTCCCCCTGTTACTATCTCTCTCCCTCCCTCTCTCCTCATCAAGTCCCCTGTTACTATCTCCCTCCCTCCCCCTCTCTCTCTCCTCATCAAGTCCCCTGTTACCATCTCCCTCCCTCCCTCTCTCTCCTCATCAAGTCCCCCTGTTACTATCTCTCTCCCTCCCTCTCTCTCTCCTCATCAAGTCCCCTGTTACTATCTCTCTCCCCATCTCTCTCTCCTCATCAAGTCCCCTGTTACTATCTCTCCCTCCCTCCCTCTCTCTCTCATCAAGTCCCCCTGTTACTATCTCTCTCCCTCTCTCTCTCCTCATCAAGTCCCCTGTTACTATCTCTCTCCCTCCCCCTCTCTCCTCATCAAGTCCCCCTGTTACTATCTCTCTCCCTCCCTCCCTCTCTCTCCTCATCAAGTCCCCCTGTTACTTTCTCTCTCCTCCTCTCTCTCTCTCCTCATCAAGTCCCCTGTTACTATCTCTCTCTCTCTCCTCATCAAGTCCCCCTGTTACTATCTCTCCCTCCCTCTCTCTCTCTCCTCATCAAGTCCCCCTGTTACTATCTCTCTCCCCTCCCCCTCTCTCCTCATCAAGTCCCCCTGTTACTATCTCTCTCCCTCCCCTCCCTCTCTCTCCTCATCAAGTCCCCCTGTTACTTCTCTCTCCTCCCTCCTCTCTCTCCTCATCAAGTCCCCTGTTACTATCTCTCTCTCTCTCTCCTCATCAAGTCCCCTGTTACTATCTCTCCCTCCCCTCTCTCTCTCCTCATCAAGTCCCCTGTTACTATCTCTCTCCTCTCCCTCTCTCTCTCTCCTCATCAAGTCCCCCTGTTACTATCTCCCTCCCTCCCTCCCTCTCTCTCCTCATCAAGTCCCCCTGTTACCATCTCCCTCCCTCCCTCTCTCTCCTCATCAAGTCCCCTGTTACTATCTCTCTCCCTCCCCTCTCTCTCTCCTCATCAAGTCCCCCTGTTACTATCTCTCTCCCTCTCCCTCCTCTCTCTCCTCATCAAGTCCCCCTGTTACCATCTCCCTCCCTCCCTCTCTCTCCTCATCAAGTCCCCCTGTTACTATCTCTCTCCCTCCCTCGCTCTCCTCATCAAGTCCCCCTGTTACTATCTCTCTCTCTCTCCTCATCAAGTTCCCCTGTTAATATCTCTCTCTCCTCTCCTCATCAAGTCCCCCTGTTACTACCATCTCCTCATCAAGTTCCCTGTTAATATCTCTCTCCCCTCTCTCTCTCCTCATCAAGTCCCCTGTTAATATCTCTCTCCCTCTCTCTCTCCTCATCAAGTCCCCCTGTTACTATCTCTCTCCCTCCCTCTCTCTCTCCTCATCAAGTCCCCTGTTACTATCTCTCTCTCTCCCTCCCTCTCTCTCCTCATCAAGTCCCCCTGTTACCATCTCCTCATCAAGTTCCCCTGTTAATATCTCTCCCTCTCTCTCCTCATCAAGTCCCCCTGTTACTATCTCTCTCCCTCTCTCTCTCCTCATCAAGTCCCCTGTTACTATCTCTCTCCCTCCCTCTCTCTCTCCTCATCAAGTCCCCCTGTTACTATCTCTCTCCCTCCCTCTCTCCTCATCAAGTCCCCTGTTTATCTCTCTCTCTCTCCTCATCAAGTTCCCCTGTTACTATCTCTCCCTCTCTCTCCTCATCAAGTCCCCCTGTTAATATCTCTCTCCCTCTCTCTCCTCATCAAGTCCCCCTGTTAATATCTCTCTCCCTCTCTCTCTCCTCATCAAGTCCCCCTGTTACTATCTCTCTCCCTCCCTCTCTCTCTCCTCATCAAGTCCCCCTGCTACTATCTCTCTCCCCGTCTCTCTCTCCTCATCAAGTCCCTCTGTTACTATCTCTCCCTCCCTCTCTCTCTCTCTCCTCATCAAGTGCCCCTGTTACTATCTCTCTCCCTCCCTCTCTCTCTCCTCATCAAGTCCCCTGTTACTTTCTCTCTCACTCCCTCTCCTCATCAAGTCCCCCTGTTACTATCTCTCCCTCTCCCTCTCCTCATCAAGTCCCCTGTTACCATCTCCTCCCTCCCTCTCTCTCCTCATCAAGTCCCCCTGTTACTATCTCTCTCCCTCTCCCTCTCTCTCTCCTCATCAAGTCCCCTGTTACTATCTCTCTCCCTCCCGCTCTCTCCTCATCAAGTCCCCCTGTTACTATCTCTCTCCCTCCCTCTCTCTCTCCTCATCAAGTCCCCCTGTTACTATCTCCCTCCCTCTCTCTGTCCTCATCAAGTTCCCCTGTTACTATCTCTCTCCCTCCTTCTCTCTCCTCATCAAGTCCCCTGTTACTATCTCTCTCCCTCCCCTCTCTCTCTCCTCATCAAGTCCCCCTGTTACTATCTCCCTCCCTCTCTCTGTCCTCATCAAGTTCCCCTGTTACCATCTCTCCTCCCTCCCTCTCTCTCCTCATCAAGTCCCCCTGTTACTATCTCTCTCCCTCCCTCTCTCTCCTCATCAAGTCCCCCTGTTACTATCTCTCTCCCTCCCTCTCTCCTCATCAAGTCCCCCTGTTACTATCTCCCTCCCTCCCTCTCTCTCTCTCCTCATCAAGTCCCCCTGTTACCATCTCCCTCCCTCCCTCTCTCCTCATCAAGTCCCCCTGTTACTATCTCTCTCCCTCCCTCTCTCTCTCTCCTCATCAAGTCCCCTGCTACTATCTCTCTCCCCATCTCTCTCTCCTCATCAAGTCCCCATTACTATCTCTCTCCCTCCCTCCCTCCCTCTCTCTCCTCATCAAGTCCCCCTGTTACTATCTCTCTCCCTCCCCCTCTCTCTCTCCTCATCAAGTCCCCCTGTTACTATCTCTCTCCCTCTCCCTCCCTCTCTCTCCTCATCAAGTCCCCCTGTTACCATCTCCCTCCCTCCCTCTCTCTCCTCATCAAGTCCCCCTGTTACTATCTCTCTCCCTCCCTCGCTCTCCTCATCAAGTCCCCCTGTTACTATCTCTCTCTCTCTCCTCATCAAGTTCCCCTGTTAATATCTCTCTCCCTCTCTCTCTCCTCATCAAGTCCCCCTGTTACTATCTCTCTCTCTCTCCTCATCAAGTTCCCCTGTTAATATCTCTCTCCCTCTCTCTCTCCTCATCAAGTCCCCCTGTTACTATCTCTCTCCCTCTCTCTCTCCTCATCAAGTCCCCCTGTTAATATCTCTCTCCCTCTCTCTCTCTCTCCTCATCAAGTCCCCCTGTTAATATCTCTCTCCCTCTCTCTCTCCTCATCAAGTCCCCCTGTTAATATCTCTCTC
The DNA here is from genome assembly GCF_021184085.1 of Oncorhynchus gorbuscha. Classification (NCBI taxonomy): domain Eukaryota; kingdom Metazoa; phylum Chordata; class Actinopteri; order Salmoniformes; family Salmonidae; genus Oncorhynchus; species Oncorhynchus gorbuscha. The sequence continues at coordinate 15,151 of NW_025748478.1, forward strand.
CCTCTCTCTCTCCTCATCAAGTCCCCCTGTTACTATCTCTCTCCCTCCCTCTCTCTCTCCTCATCAAGTCCCCCTGCTACTATCTCTCTCCCCGTCTCTCTCTCCTCATCAAGTCCCTCTGTTACTATCTCTCCCTCCCTCCCTCTCTCTCTCTCCTCATCAAGTGCCCCTGTTACTATCTCTCTCCCTCCCTCTCTCTCTCCTCATCAAGTCCCCCTGTTACTTTCTCTCTCACTCCCTCTCCTCATCAAGTCCCCCTGTTACTATCTCTCTCCCTCTCTCTCTCCTCATCAAGTCCCCTGCTACTATCTCTCTCCCCATCTCTCTCTCCTCATCAAGTCCCCGTTACTATCTCTCTCCCTCCCTCCTCTCTCTCTCTCCTCATCAAGTGCCCCTGTTACTATCTCTCTCCCTCCTCTCTCTCCTCATCAAGTCCCCTGTTACTATCTCTCTCCCTCCCCCTCTCTCCTCATCAAGTCCCCCTGTTACTATCTCTCTCCCTCCCTCCCTCTCTCTCCTCATCAAGTGCCCCTGTTACTTTCTCTCTCCTCCCTCTCTCTCTCTCCTCATCAAGTCCCCCTGTTACTATCTCTCTCTCTCTCCTCATCAAGTCCCCCTGTTACTATCTCTCCCTCCCTCTCTCCCTCTCCTCATCAAGTCCCCCTGTTACTATCTCTCTCCCTCTCCCTCTCTCCCTCTCCTCATCAAGTCCCCCTGTTACCATCTCCCTCCCTCCCTCCCTCTCTCTCCTCATCAAGTCCCCTGTTACCATCTCCCTCCCTCCCTCTCTCTCCTCATCAAGTCCCCTGTTACTATCTCTCTCCTCCCTCGCTCTCCTCATCAAGTCCCCCTGTTACTATCTCTCTCTCTCCTCATCAAGTTCCCCTGTTAATATCTCTCTCTCCCTCTCTCTCTCCTCATCAAGTCCCCCTGTTACTATCTCTCTCTCTCTCTCCTCATCAAGTTCCCCTGTTAATATCTCTCTCCCTCTCTCTCTCCTCATCAAGTCCCCCTGTTAATATCTCTCTCCTCTCTCTCTCTCCTCATCAAGTCCCCCTGCTACTATCTCTCTCCCCGTCTCTCTCTCCTCATCAAGTCCCTCTGTTACTATCTCTCTTCCTCCTCCCTCTCTCTCTCTCCTCATCAAGTCCCCTGTTACTATCTCCCTCCCTCTCTCTGTCCTCATCAAGTTCCCCTGTTACTATCTCTCTCCCTCCTTCTCTCTCCTCATCAAGTCCCCCTGTTACTATCTCTCTCCCTCCCTCTCTCTCTCTCCTCATCAAGTCCCCCTGTTACTATCTCCCTCCCTCTCTCTGTCCTGATCAAGTTCCCTGTTACCATCTCCCTCCTCCCTCTCTCTCCTCATCAAGTCCCCCTGTTACTATCTCTCTCCCTCCTCTCTCTCCTCATCAAGTCCCCTGTTACTATCTCTCTCCCTCCCCTCTCTCCTCATCAAGTCCCCCTGTTACTATCTCCCTCCCTCCCTCTCTCTCTCTCCTCATCAAGTCCCCCTGTTACCATCTCCCTCCCTCCCTCTCTCTCCTCATCAAGTCCCCCTGTTACTATCTCTCTCCTCCTCTCTCTCTCCTCATCAAGTCCCCTGCTACTATCTCTCTCCCCATCTCTCTCTCCTCATCACGTCCCCGTTACTATCTCTCTCCCTCCCTCCCTCTCTCTCTCTCCTCATCAAGTGCCCCTGTTACTATCTCTCTCCCTCCCTCTCTCTCCTCATCAAGTCCACCTGTTACTATCTCTCTCCCTCCCTCTCTCTCCTCATCAAGTCCCCCTGTTACTATCTCTCTCCCTCCCTCCCTCTCTCTCCTCATCAAGTGCCCCTGTTACTTCTCTCCCTCTCCTCCCCCCTCTCTCTCTCCTCATCAAGTCCCCCTGTTACTATCTCTCCCTCCCTCTCTCTCTCATCAAGTCCCCCTGTTACTATCTCTCCCTCCCTCTCTCCCTCTCCTCATCAAGTCCCCCTGTTACTATCTCCCTCCTCCCTCCTCCCTCTCCTCATCAAGTCCCCCTGTTACCATCTCCCTCCCTCCCTCCCTCCCTCTCTCTCCTCATCAAGTCCCCTGTTACTATCTCTCTCCCTCTCCCTCTCTCTCTCATCAAGTCCCCCTGTTACTATCTCTCTCCCTCCCTCTCTCTCCTCATCAAGTCCCCTGTTACTATCTCTCTCTCTCTCCTCATCAAGTTCCCCTGTTAATATCTCTCTCCCTCTCTCTCTCTCATCAAGTCCCCTGTTACTATCTCTCTCCCTCCCTCTCTCTCCTCATCAAGTCCCCCTGTTACTATCTCTTCTCCCCTCCCTCTCTCTCTCCTCATCAAGTCCCCCTGTTACTTTCTCTCTCCCTCTCTCTCTCCTCATCAAGTCCCCCTGTTACTATCTCTCTCCCTCTCCCTCTCCTCATCAAGTCCCCCTGTTACCATCTCCCTCCCTCCCTCTCTCTCCTCATCAAGTCCCCCTGTTACTATCTCTCTCCTCTCCCTCTCTCTCCTCATCAAGTCCCCCTGTTACTATCTCTCTCCCTCCGCTCTCTCCTCATCAAGTCCCCTGTTACTATCTCTCTCCCTCCCTCTCTCTCTCCTCATCAAGTCCCCCTGTTACTATCTCCCTCCCTCTCTCTGTCCTCATCAAGTCCCCCTGTTACTATCTCTCTCCCTCCTTCTCTCTCCTCATCAAGTCCCCTGTTACTATCTCTCTCCCTCCTCTCTCTCTCTCCTCATCAAGTCCCCCTGTTACTATCTCCCTCCCTCTCTCTGTCCTCATCAAGTTCCCCTGTTACCATCTCCCTCCCTCCTCTCTCTCCTCATCAAGTCCCCCTGTTACTATCTCTCTCCCTCCCTCTCTCTCCTCATCAAGTCCCCCTGTTACTATCTCTCTCCCTCCCTCTCTCCTCATCAAGTCCCCTGTTACTATCTCCTCCCTCCTCTCTCTCTCTCCTCATCAAGTCCCCCTGTTACCATCTCCCTCCCTCCCTCTCTCCTCATCAAGTCCCCCTTTATCTCTCTCCCTCCCTCCCTCTCTCTCTCCTCATCAAGTCCCCCTGTTACTATCTCTCTCCCTCCCTCTCTCTCCTCATCAAGTCCACCTGTTACTATCTCTCTCCCTCCCCCTCTCTCCTCATCAAGTCCCTCTGTTACTATCTCTCTTCCTCCCTCCCTCTCTCTCTCTCCTCATCAAGTCCCCTGTTACTATCTCTCTCCCTCCCTCTCTCTCTCCTCATCAAGTCCCCCTGTTACTTTCTCTCTCACTCCCCTCTCCTCATCAAGTCCCCCTGTTACTATCTCTCTCCCTCCCTCCCTCTCCTCATCAAGTCCCCCTGTTACCATCTCCCTCCTCCCTCTCTCTCCTCATCAAGTCCCCTGTTACTATCTCTCTCCCTCTGCCTCTCTCTCTCCTCATCAAGTCACCCTGTTACTATCTCTCTCCCTCCTCTCTCTCCTCATCAAGTCCCCTGTTACTATCTCTCTCCCTCCCTCTCTCTCTCCTCATCAAGTCCCCCTGTTACTATCTCCCTCCCTCTCTCTGTCCTCATCAAGTTCCCTGTTACTATCTCTCTCCCTCCTTCTCTCTCCTCATCAAGTCCCCCTGTTACTATCTCTCTCCCTCCCTCTCTCTCTCTCCTCATCAAGTCCCCCTGTTACTATCTCCCTCCCTCTCTCTGTCCTCATCAAGTTCCCCTGTTACCATCTCCCTCCCTCCCTCTCTCTCCTCATCAAGTCCCCTGTTACTATCTCTCTCCCTCCCTCTCTCTCCTCATCAAGTCCCCTGTTACTATCTCTCTCCCTCCCTCTCTCCTCATCAAGTCCCCTGTTACTATCTCCCTCCCTCCCTCTCTCTCTCTCCTCATCAAGTCCCCCTGTTACCATCTCCCTCCCTCCCTCTCTCCTCATCAAGTCCCCCTGTTACTATCTCTCTCCCTCCCTCTCTCTTTCTCCTCATCAAGTCCCCTGCTACTATCTCTCTCCCCATCTCTCTCTCCTCATCAAGTCCCCTTACTATCTCTCTCCCTCCCTCCCTCTCTCTCTCTCCTCATCAAGTGCCCCTGTTACTATCTCTCTCCCTCCCTCTCTCTCCTCATCAAGTCCACCTGTTACTATCTCTCTCCCTCCTCTCTCCTCATCAAGTCCCCCTGTTACTATCTCTCTCCCTCCCTCCCTCTCTCTCCTCATCAAGTGCCCCTGTTACTTTCTCTCTCACTCCCTCTCTCTCTCTCCTCATCAAGTCCCCCTGTTACTATCTCTCTCTCTCCTCATCAAGTCCCCTGTTACTATCTCTCCCTCCCTCTCTCCCTCTCCTCATCAAGTCCCCTGTTACTATCTCTCTCCCTCTCCCTCTCTCCCTCTCCTCATCAAGTCCCCCTGTTACTATCTCTCCCTCTCCCTCTCTCCTCTCCTCATCAAGTCCCCTGTTACTATCTCTCTCCCCTCCCTCTCCCTCTCCTCTCCTCATCAAGTCCCCCTGTTACCATCTCCCTCCCTCCCTCTCTCTCCTCATCAAGTCCCCTGTTACTATCTCTCTCCCTCCCTCTCTCTCCTCATCAAGTCCCCCTGTTATCTCTATCTCCTCTCCCTCTCTCTCTCTCCTCATCAAGTCCCCCTGTTACTATCTCTCTCCCTCCCTCTCTCTATCTCCTCATCAAGTCCCCTGTTACTCTCTCTCTCCCTCTCCCTCTCTATCTCCTCATCAAGTCCCCTGTTACTCTCTCTCTCCCCTCCCTCTCTCTCTCCTCATCAAGTCCCCCTGTTATCTCCCTCCCTCCCTCTCTCTCTCCTCATCAAGTCCCCCTGTTACTATCTCTCTCTCTCCTCATCAAGTTCCCCTGTTAATATCTCTCTCCCTCCCTCTCTCTCTCCTCATCAAGTGCCCCTGTTACTATCTCTCTCCCTCCCCTCTCCCTCTCTCTCCTCATCAAGTCCCCCTGTTACTTTCTCTCTCCTCCCTCTCTCTCTCCTCATCAAGTCCCCCTGTTACTATCTCTCTCCCTCCCGCTCTCTCCTCATCAAGTCCCCCTGTTACAATCTCTCTCCCTCCCTCTCTCTCTCCTCCTACAAGTACCCCTGTTACTATCTCTCCCTCTCCCTCTCTCCTCATCAAGTCCCCCTGTTACCATCTCCCTCCCTCCCTCTCTCTCCTCATCAAGTCCCCCTGTTACTATCTCTCTCCCTCTCCCTCTCTCTCTCCTCATCAAGTCACCCTGTTACTATCTCTCTCCCTCCCGCTCTCTCCTCATCAAGTCCCCTGTTACTATCTCTCTCCCTCTCCTCTCTCTCTCCTCATCAAGTCACCCTGTTACTATCTCTCTCCCCTCTCTCTCCTCATCAAGTCCCCCTGCTACTATCTCTCTCCCCTCTCTCTCTCCTCATCAAGTCCCCTGTTACTATCTCTCTCCCTCCCTCCCTCTCCTCTCTCCTCATCAAGTCCCCCTGTTACTATCTCTCTCCCTCCCTCTCTCTCTCCTCATCAAGTCCCCCTGTTACTTTCTCTCACTCCCTCTCTCTCTCCTCATCAAGTCCCCTGTTACTATCTATCTCCCTCTCCTCATCAAGTCCCCTGTTACTATCTCTCTCCCTCCCTCCCTCTCTCTATCTCCTCATCAAGTCCCCCTGTTACTATCTCTCTCCCTCCTCCCTCTCCCTCTCTCTCCTCATCAAGTCCCCCTGTTACTTTCTCTCTCACTCCTCTCTCTCTCTCCTCATCAAGTCCCCCTGTTACTATCTCTCTCCCTCCCGCTCTCTCCTCATCAAGTCCCCTGTTACAATCTCTCTCCCTCCCTCTCTCTCTCCTCCTACAAGTCCCCTGTTACTATCTCTCCCTCTCCCTGTCTCCTCATCAAGTCCCCCTGTTACCATCTCCTCCTCCCCTCTCTCCTCATCAAGTCCCCCTGTTACTATCTCTCTCCCTCCCCTCTCTCTCCTCATCAAGTCCCCCTGTTACAATCTCTCTCCCTCCCTCTCTCCTCCTCCTACAAGTACCCCTGTTACTATCTCTCCCTCTCCCTCTCTCCTCATCAAGTCCCCCTGTTACCATCTCCCTCCCTCCCTCTCTCTCCTCATCAAGTCCCCCTGTTACTATCTCTCTCCCTCTCCCTCTCTCCTCATCAAGTCACCCTGTTACTATCTCTCTCCCTCCCGCTCTCTCCTCATCAAGTCCCCTGTTACCATCTCCCTCCCTCCCTCTCTCTCCTCATCAAGTCCCCCTGTTACTATCTCTCTCCTCTCCCTCTCTCTCCTCATCAAGTCACCCTGTTACTATCTCTCTCCCTCCGCTCTCTCCTCATCAAGTGCCCCCTGTTACTATCTCTCTCCCTCTCCCTCTCCTCATCAAGTCACCCTGTTACTATCTCTCTCCCTCTCTCTCTCTCCTCATCAAGTCCCCCTGTTACTATCTCCCTCCCTCTCTCTGTCCTCATCAAGTTCCCCTGTTACTATCTCTCTCCCTCCTTCTCTCTCCTCATCAAGTCCCCCTGTTACTATCTCTCTCCCTCCCTCTCTCTCTCTCCTCATCAAGTCCCCCTGTTACTATCTCCCTCCCTCTCTCTGTCCTCATCAAGTTCCCCTGTTACCATCTCCCTCCCTCTCTCTCTCCTCATCAAGTCCTCCTGTTACTATCTCTCTCTCTCTCTCTCCTCATCAAGTCCCCTGTTACTATCTCTCTCCCTCCCTCTCTCCTCATCAAGTCCCCCTGTTACTATCTCTCCCCTCTCTCTCTCCTCATCAAGTCCCCTGTTGCTATCTCTCTCCCTCCTCTCTCTCTCCTCATCAAGTCCCCTGTTACTATCTCTCTCCCTCCCTCCCTCCCTCTCTCTCCTCATCAAGTCCCCTGTTACTATCTCTCTCCCCTCTCTCTCCTCATCAAGTCCCCTGTTACTATCTCTCTCTCCCTCTCTCTCCTCATCAAGTCCCCTGTTACTATCTCCTCCCTCCCTCTCTCTCTCTCCTCATCAAGTCCCCTGTTACCATCTCCCTCCCTCTCTCTCTCCTCATCAAGTCCCCTGTTACTATCTCTCTCCCTCCCTCTCTCTCTCTCCTCATCAAGTCCCCTGTTACTATCTCTCTCCCTCCCTCCTCTCTCTCCTCATCAAGTCCCCTGTTACTATCTCTCTCCCTCCCCTCTCTCTCTCCTCATCAAGTCCCCCTGTTACTATCTCTCTCCCTCCCTCTCTCTCTCCTCATCAAGTCCCCCTGCTACTATCTCTCTCCCCATCTCTCTCTCCTCATCAAGTCCCCTGTTACTATCTCTCTCCCTCCCTCCCTCTCTCTCCTCATCAAGTGCCCCTGTTACTTTCTCTCTCACTCCTTCTCTCTCTCTCCTCATCAAGTCCCCTGTTACTATCTCTCCCTCTCCTCATCAAGTCCCCCTGTTACTATCTCTCTCCCTCTCTCTCTCCTCATCAAGTCACCCTGTTACTATCTCTCTCTCTCTCCTCATCAAGTGCCCCTGTTACTATCTCTCTCCTCCCTCTCTCCCTCTCCTCATCAAGTCCCCTGTTACTATCTCTCTCCCTCCCCTCTCTATCCTCATCAAGTCCCCTGTTACTATCTCTCTCCCTCCCTCTCTCTCTCCTCATCAAGTCCCCCTGTTACTATCTCTCTCTCCCTCTCTCTTTCTCCTCATCAAGTCCCCTGTTACTATCTCTCTCCCTCCCTCTCTCTCCTCATCAAGTCCCCTTGTTACTATCTCTCTCCCTCTCCTCTCTCTCTCCTCATCAAGTCCCCCTGTTACTATCTCTCTCCTCCTCTCTCTCCTCATCAAGTCCCCCTGTTACCATCTCCTCCCTCCCCTCTCTCTCCTCATCAAGTCCCCCTGTTACTATCTCCCTCCCTCCCTCTCTTTCCTCATCAAGTCCCCCTGTTACTATCTCTCTCCCTCCCCTCTCTCCTCATCAAGTCCCCCTGTTACAATCTCTCTCCCTCCCTCTCTCTCTCCTCCTACAAGTACCCCTGTTACTATCTCTCCCTCTCCCTGTCTCCTCATCAAGTCCCCCTGTTACCATCTCCCTCCCTCCCTCTCTCTCCTCATCAAGTCCCCCTGTTACTATCTCTCTCCCTCTCTCTCCTCATCAAGTCCCCCTGTTACCATCTCCCTCCCTCCCTCTCTCTCCTCATCAAGTCCCCCTGTTACCATCTCCCTCCCTCCCTCTCTCTCCTCATCAAGTCCCCCTGTTACTATCTCTCTCCCTCCCTCGCTCTCCTCATCAAGTCCCCTGTTACTATCTCTCTCTCTCTCCTCATCAAGTCCCCCTGTTAATATCTCTCTCCCTCTCTCTCTCCTCATCAAGTCCCCTGTTACTATCTCTCTCCCTCCCTCTCTCTCCTCATCAAGTCCCCCTGCTACTATCTCTCTCCCCGTCTCTCTCTCCTCATCAAGTCCCTCTGTTACTATCTCTCCCTCCCTCCTCTCTCTCTCTCCTCATCAAGTGCCCTGTTACTATCTCTCTCCCTCCTCTCTCTCTCTCCTCATCAAGTCCCCTGTTACTTTCTCTCTCACTCCCTCTCCTCATCAAGTCCCCCTGTTACTATCTCTCTCCCTCTCCCTCTCCTCATCAAGTCCCCTGTTACCATCTCCTCCCTCCCTCTCTCTCCTCATCAAGTCCCCCTGTTACTATCTCTCTCCCTCTCCCTCTCTCTCTCCTCATCAAGTCACCCTGTTACTATCTCTCTCCCTCCCGCTCTCTCCTCATCAAGTCCCCCTGTTACTATCTCTCTCCCTCCCTCTCTCTCTCCTCATCAAGTCCCCCTGTTACTATCTCCCTCCCTCTCTCTGTCCTCATCAAGTTCCCCTGTTACTATCTCTCTCCTCCTTCTCTCTCCTCATCAAGTCCCCTGTTACTATCTCTCTCCCTCCCTCTCTCTCTCTCCTCATCAAGTCCCCTGTTACTATCTCCCTCCCTCTCTCTGTCCTGATCAAGTTCCCCTGTTACCATCTCCCTCCCTCCCTCTCTCTCCTCATCAAGTACCCCTGTTACTATCTCTCTCCCTCCCTCTCTCTCCTCATCAAGTCCCCTGTTACTATCTCTCTCCCTCCCTCTCTCCTCATCAAGTCCCCCTGTTACTATCTCCCTCCCTCCCTCTCTCTCTCTCCTCATCAAGTCCCCCTGTTACCATCTCCCTCCCTCCCTCTCTCTCCTCATCAAGTCCCCCTGTTACTATCTCTCTCCCTCCCTCTCTCTCTCTCCTCATCAAGTCCCCTGCTACTATCTCTCTCCCCATCTCTCTCTCCTCATCAAGTCCCCGTTACTATCTCTCTCCCTCCCTCCCTCTCTCTCTCTCCTCATCAAGTGCCCCTGTTACTATCTCTCTCCCTCCCTCTCTCTCCTCATCAAGTCCACCTGTTACTATCTCTCTCCCTCCCCCTCTCTCCTCATCAAGTCCCCCTGTTACTATCTCTCTCCCTCCCTCCCTCTCTCTCCTCATCAAGTGCCCCTGTTACTTTCTCTCTCCTCCTCTCTCTCTCTCCTCATCAAGTCCCCCTGTTACTATCTCTCTCTCTCTCCTCATCAAGTCCCCTGTTACTATCTCTCCCTCCCTCTCTCCCTCTCCTCATCAAGTCCCCCTGTTACTATCTCTCTCCCTCTCCCTCTCTCCCTCTCCTCATCAAGTCCCCTGTTACCATCTCCTCCCTCCCTCCTCTCTCTCCTCATCAAGTCCCCCTGTTACCATCTCCCTCCCTCCCTCTCTCTCCTCATCAAGTCCCCCTGTTACTATCTCTCTCCCTCCTCCCTCTCTCTCTCCTCATCAAGTCCCCTGTTACTATCTCTCTCCTCTCCCTCCCTCTCTCTCCTCATCAAGTCCCCCTGTTACCATCTCCCTCCCTCCCTCTCTCTCCTCATCAAGTCCCCCTGTTACTATCTCTCTCCCTCCCTCGCTCTCCTCATCAAGTCCCCCTGTTACTATCTCTCTCTCTCTCCTCATCAAGTTCCCCTGTTAATATCTCTCTCCCTCTCTCTCTCCTCATCAAGTCCCCCTGTTACTATCTCTCTCTCTCTCCTCATCAAGTTCCCCTGTTAATATCTCTCTCCCTCTCTCTCTCCTCATCAAGTCCCCCTGTTAATATCTCTCTCCCTCTCTCTCTCCTCATCAAGTCCCCCTGTTACTATCTCTCTCCCTCCCTCTCTCTCTCCTCATCAAGTCCCCCTGCTACTATCTCTCTCCCCGTCTCTCTCTCCTCATCAAGTCCCTCTGTTACTATCTCTCTTCCTCCCTCCTCTCTCTCTCTCCTCATCAAGTCCCCCTGTTACTATCTCTCTCCCTCCCTCTCTCTCTCCTCATCAAGTCCCCCTGTTACTTTCTCTCTCACTCCCTCTCCTCATCAAGTCCCCCTGTTACTATCTCTCTCCCTCTCCTCTCCTCATCAAGTCCCCCTGTTACCATCTCCTCCCTCCTCTCTCTCCTCATCAAGTCCCCCTGTTACTATCTCTCTCCCTCTCCTCTCTCTCTCCTCATCAAGTCACCCTGTTACTATCTCTCTCCCTCCCGCTCTCTCCTCATCAAGTCCCCTGTTACTATCTCTCTCCCTCTCTCTCCTCATCAAGTCCCCCTGTTACCATCTCTCCTCCCTCTCTCTCTCCTCATCAAGTCCCCCTGTTACTATCTCCTCCCTCCCTCTCTTTCCTCATCAAGTCCCCTGTTACCATCTCCTCCCTCCTCTCTCTCCTCATCAAGTCCCCCTGTTACCATCTCCCTCCCTCCCTCTCTCTCCTCATCAAGTCCCCCTGTTACTATCTCTCTCTCTCTCCTCATCAAGTCCCCTGTTAATATCTCTCTCCTCTCTCTCCTCATCAAGTCCCCCTGTTACTATCTCTCTCCCTCCCTCTCTCTCTCTCATCAAGTCCCCTGCTACTATCTCTCTCCCCGTCTCTCTCTCCTCATCAAGTCCCTCTGTTACTATCTCTCCCTCCCTCCTCTCTCTCTCCTCATCAAGTGCCCCTGTTACTATCTCTCTCCCTCCCTCTCTCTCTCCTCATCAAGTCCCCCTGTTACTTTCTCTCTCACTCCCTCTCCTCATCAAGTCCCCCTGTTACTATCTCTCTCCCTCTCCCTCTCCTCATCAAGTCCCCCTGTTACCATCTCCCTCCCTCCCTCTCTCTCCTCATCAAGTCCCCTGTTACTATCTCTCTCCCTCTCCCCTCTCTCTCTCCTCATCAAGTCACCCTGTTACTATCTCTCTCCCTCCCCCGCTCTCTCCTCATCAAGTCCCCCTGTTACTATCTCTCTCCCTCCCTCTCTCTCTCCTCATCAAGTCCCCTGTTACTATCTCCCTCCCTCTCTCTGTCCTCATCAAGTTCCCCTGTTACTATCTCTCTCCCTCCTTCTCTCTCCTCATCAAGTCCCCTGTTACTATCTCTCTCCCTCCCCTCTCTCTCTCCTCATCAAGTCCCCCTGTTACTATCTCCCTCCCTCTCTCTGTCCTGATCAAGTTCCCCTGTTACCATCTCCCTCCCTCCCTCTCTCTCCTCATCAAGTACCCCTGTTACTATCTCTCTCCCTCCCTCTCTCTCCTCATCAAGTCCCCCTGTTACTATCTCTCTCCCTCCCTCTCTCCTCATCAAGTCCCCCTGTTACTATCTCCTCCCTCCCTCTCTCTCTCTCCTCATCAAGTCCCCCTGTTACCATCTCCCTCCCTCCCCTCTCTCCTCATCAAGTCCCCCTGTTACTATCTCTCTCCCTCCCTCTCTCTCTCTCCTCATCAAGTCCCCTGCTACTATCTCTCTCCCCATCTCTCTCTCCTCATCAAGTCCCCGTTACTATCTCTCTCCCTCCCTCCCCTCTCTCTCTCCTCATCAAGTGCCCCTGTTACTATCTCTCTCCCTCCCTCTCTCTCCTCATCAAGTCCACCTGTTACTATCTCTCTCCCTCCCCCCTCTCTCCTCATCAAGTCCCCCTGTTACTATCTCTCTCCCTCCCTCCCTCTCTCTCCTCATCAAGTGCCCCTGTTACTTTCTCTCTCACTCCTCTCTCTCTCTCTCCTCATCAAGTCCCCCTGTTACTATCTCTCTCTCTCCTCATCAAGTCCCCCTGTTACTATCTCTCCCTCCCTCTCTCCCTCTCCTCATCAAGTCCCCTGTTACTATCTCTCTCCCTCTCCCTCTCTCCCTCTCCTCATCAAGTCCCCCTGTTACCATCTCCCTCCCTCCCTCCCTCTCTCTCCTCATCAAGTCCCCCTGTTACCATCTCCTCCCTCCCTCTCTCTCTCATCAAGTCCCCCTGTTACTATCTCTCTCCCTCCCCTCTCTCTCTCTCATCAAGTCCCCCTGTTACTATCTCTCTCCCTCCCTCCCTCTCTCTCCTCATCAAGTCCCCCTGTTACCATCTCCCTCCCTCCCTCTCTCCCTCATCAAGTCCCCCTGTTACTATCTCTCTCCCTCCCTCGCTCTCCTCATCAAGTCCCCCTGTTACTATCTCTCTCTCTCTCCTCATCAAGTTCCCCTGTTAATATCTCTCTCCCTCTCTCTCTCCTCATCAAGTCCCCTGTTACTATCTCTCTCTCTCTCCTCATCAAGTTCCCCTGTTAATATCTCTCCCCTCTCTCTCCTCATCAAGTCCCCCTGTTAATATCTCTCTCCCTCCTCTCTCTCTCCTCATCAAGTCCCCCTGTTACTATCTCTCTCCCTCCCTCTCTCTCTCCTCATCAAGTCCCCCTGCTACTATCTCTCTCCCCGTCTCTCTCTCCTCATCAAGTCCCTCTGTTACTATCTCCTTCCTCCCTCTCTCTCTCTCTCCTCATCAAGTCCCCTGTTACTATCTCCCTCCCTCCCCTCTCTCCTCATCAAGTCCCCTGTTACTATCTCTCTCCCCTCCCTCTCTCTCTCCTCATCAAGTCCCCTGTTACTATCTCTCTCTCTCCCTCTCTCCTCATCAAGTCCCCCTGTTACTATCTCCTCCCTCCCTCTCTCTCTCCTCATCAAGTCCCCCTGTTACTATCTCCTCCCCTCCCTCTCTCTCCTCATCAAGTTCCCCTGTTACTATCTCTCTCCCCCTCTCTCTCCTCATCAAGTCCCCTGTTACTATCTCTCTCCCTCCCTCTCTCTCTCCTCATCAAGTCCCCCTGTTACTATCTCCCTCCCTCTCTCTGTCCTCATCAAGTTCCCCTGTTACTATCTCTCCCTCCTCTCTCTCTCCTCATCAAGTCCCCCTGTTACTATCTCTCTCCCTCCCTCTCTCTCTCTCCTCATCAAGTCCCCCTGTTACTATCTCCTCTCCTCCTCTCTCTCCTCATCAAGTCCCCCTGTTACTATCTCCCTCCCTCCCTCTCTCTCTCTCATCAAGTCCCCCTGTTACTATCTCTCCCTCCCTCATCAAGTCTACTATCTCTCCTCATCAAGTCCCCCTGTTACTATCTCTCTCCCTCCTCTCCTCTCTCTCCTCATCAAGTCCCCTGTTACTATCTCTCTCCCTCCCCTCTCTCTCTCCTCATCAAGTCCCCCTGTTACTATCTCTCTCCTCTCTCTCTCTCTCCTCATCAAGTCCCCTGTTACTATCTCCCTCCCTCCTCTCTCTCCTCATCAAGTCCCCCTGTTACTATCTCTCTCCCTCCCTCTCTCTCCTCATCAAGTCCCCCTGTTACTATCTCTCTCCTCTCTCTCCTCCTCAAGTCCCCCTGTTACTATCTCTCTCCCTCTCCTCTCTCCTCATCAAGTCCCCCTGTTACTATCTCTCTCATCTCCTCATCAAGTTCCCCTGTTAATATCTCTCCCTCCCTCTCTCTCTCCTCATCAAGTTCCCCTGTTACTATCTCTCTCTCCCTCGCTCTCCTCATCAAGTCCCCCTGTTTACTATCTCTCATCCCCTCATCTCCCTCATCAATCGTCCTCGGGGATCCCCCTGTTCGAACCCACTATAAATATATCTCCTCATCAAGGTCCCTGTTCCTCTATCTCTCCTTACCTCTCTCTCTCCTCTCTCTCTCCTCATCAAGTCCCCCTGTTACTATCTCTCTCCCCTCCTCTCTCTCCTCATCAAGTCCCCTGTTACTATCTCTCTCCTCTCTCTCTCTCTCCTCATCAAGTCCCCCTGTTACCATCTCCCTCCCTCCCTCTCTCCTCATCAAGTCCCCTGTTACTATCTCTCTCCCTCTCCCTCTCTCTCTCCTCATCAAGTCACCCTGTTACTATCTCTCTCCCTCCCGCTCTCTCCTCATCAAGTCCCCCCTGTTACTATCTCTCTCCCTCTCTCTCTCCTCATCAAGTCCCCCTGTTACTATCTCCCTCCTCTCTCTGTCCTCATCAAGTTCCCCTGTTACTATCTCTCTCCCTCCTTCTCTCTCCTCATCAAGTCCCCTGTTACTATCTCTCTCCCTCCCTCTCTCTCTCTCCTCATCAAGTCCCCCTGTTACTATCTCCCTCCCTCTCTGTCTGATCAAGTTCCCTGTTACCATCTCCCTCCCTCCTCTCTCTCCTCATCAAGTCCCCCTGTTACTATCTCTCTCCCTCCCTCTCTCTCCTCATCAGTCCCCTGTTACTATCTCTCTCCCTCCCTCTCTCCTCATCAAGTCCCCCTGTTACTATCTCCTCCTCCTCTCTCTCTCCTCATCAAGTCCCCCTGTTACCATCCCCTCCCTCCCTCTCTCTCTCATCAAGTCCCCCTGTTACTATCTCTCTCCTCCCCTCCTCTCTCTCCTCATCAAGTCCCCTGTTACTATCTCTCTCCCATCTCTCTCTCCTCATCAAGTCCCCCTTACAATCTCTCTCTCCCTCCCCTCTCTCTCCTCCTACAAGTACCCCTGTTACTATCTCTCCCTCTCCCTCTCTCCTCATCAAGTCCCCTGTTACCATCTCCTCCTCCCCCTCTCTCCTCATCAAGTCCCCCTGTTGCTATCTCTCTCTCCCTCCCTCTCTCTCTCCTCATCAAGTGCCCTGTTACTTTCTCCTACTCTTCTCAATCTCTCATCTCCCTCCCTCTCTCTCTCCTCCTACAAGTCCCTGTTACTATCTCTCTCCCTCTCCCTCTCTCCTCATCAAGTCCCCTGTTACTATCTCTCTCCTCCCTCTCTCTCTCCTCATCAAGTCCCCCTGTTACTATCTCCCTCCCTCCTCCTCTCTCTCCCTCATCAAGTTCCCCTGTTACTATCTCTCTCCCTCCCGCTCTCTCCTCATCAAGTCCCCCTGTTACTATCTCTCTCCCTCTCCCTCTCCTCATCATCAGTTCCCTGTTAATATCTCTCTCCCTCTCTCCTCATCAAGTCCCCCCTGTTACTATCTCTCCTCTCTCTGTCCTCATCAAGTTCCCCTGCTTTATCTCTCTCCTCCTTCTCTCTCCTCATCAAGTCCCTGCTGTCCTCCTCTCCTCTCCTCATCAAGTCCCCCTGTTACTATCTCCTCCCCTCTCTCTGTCCTCCATCAGGTCCCCTGTTACTATCTCCTCCCTCTCTGTCTCATCAAGTTCCCCTGTTACTATCTCTCTCCCTCCTCTCTCTCCTCATCAAGTCCCCTGTTGCTATCTCTCTCCCTCCCTCTCTTTCTCTCCTCATCAAGTCCCCTGTTACTATCTCTCTCCCTCCATCTCCCTCCCTCCCCTCTCTCCTCATCAAGTCCCCCTGTTACTATCTCTCTCCCTCTCTCTCTCTCATCAAGTCCCCTGTTACTATCTCTCTCCCTCCTCTCCTCATCAAGTCCCCCTGTTACTATCTCCCTCCCTCCCTCTCTCTCTCTCCTCATCAAGTCCCCCTGTTACCATCTCCCTCCCTCCCTCTCTCTCCTCATCAAGTCCCCTGTTACTATCTCTCTCCCTCCCCCTCTCTCTCTCCTCATCAAGTCCCCTGCTACTATCTCTCTCCCTCCCTCTCTCTCTCCTCATCAAGTCCCGTTACTATCTCTCTCTCCCTCCCTCTCTCTCTCTCCTCATCAAGTGCCCTGTTACTATCTCTCTCCCTCCCTCTCTCTCTCCTCATCAAGTCCACCTGTTACTATCTCTCCCCATCTCTCTCCTCATCAAGTCCCCCGTTACTATCTCTCTCCCTCCCTCCCTCTCTCCTCATCAAGTGCCCCTGTTACTTTCTCTCTCCTCCTCTCTCTCTCTCTCATCAAGTCCCCCCCTGTTACTATCTCTCTCTCTCTCCTCATCAAGTCCCCCTGTTACTATCTCTCCCTCTCTCCCTCCTCATCAAGTCCCCCTGTTACTATCTCTCCCTCTCCCTCTCTCCCTCTCCTCATCAAGTCCCCCTGTTACCATCTCCCTCCCTCCCTCCCTCCTCTCTCTCCTCATCAGTCCCCCTGTTACCATCTCCTCCCTCCCTCTCTCTCCTCATCAAGTCCCCTGTTGCTATCTCTCTCCCTCCCTGCTCTCCTCATCAAGTTCCCCTGTTACTATCTCTCTCTCTCCTCATCAAGTTCCCTATTGTCTCTCTCTCCCTCTCTCTCTCCTCATCAAGTCCCCCTGTTACTATCTCTCTCTCTCCTCATCAAGTTCCCTGTTAATATCTCTCTCCCTCTCTCTCTCTCCTCATCAAGTCCCCTGTTACTATCTCTCTCCCTCCCCTCTCTCTCTCTCTCATCAAGTCCCCTGTTCTACTATCTCCTCCCTCTCTCTCTGTCCTCATCAAGTTCCCTGTTACTATCTCTCTCCTCCTTCTCTCTCCTCATCAAGTCCCCCTGTTACTATCTCTCCCTCCCTCTCTCTCTCTCTCCTCATCAAGTCCCCCTGTTACTATCTCCTCCCTCTCTCTCTGTCCTCATCAAGTTTCCCCTGTTCACCATCTCCTCCCTCCCTCTCTCCTCATCAAGTCCCCCTGTTACTATCTCTCTCCCTCCCTCTCTCTCCTCATCAAGTCCCCCTGTTTCTATCTCTCTCCCTCCCTCTCTCCTCATCAAGTCCCCCTGTTACTATCTCCCTCCTCCCTCTCTCTCTCTCTCTCATCAAGTCCCCTGTTACCATCTCCCTCCCCCTCCCTCTCTCCTCATCAAGATCCCCTGTTACTATCTCTCTCCCTCCCTCTCTCTTTCTCCTCATCAAGTCCCCTGCTACTATCTCTCTCCCCATCTCTCTCTCCTCATCAAGTCCCCCATTACTATCTCTCTCCCTCCCTCCCCCTCTCTCTCTCTCTCCTCATCAAAGTGCCCCTGTTACTATCTCTCTCCCTCCCTCTCTCTCTCCTCATCAAGTCCACCTGTTACTATCTCTCTCCCTCCCCCTCTCTCCTCATCAAGTCCTCTATTTACTATCTCTCTTCCTCCCTCCCTCTCTCTCTCCTCATCAAGTGCCCCCTGTTACTATCTCTCTCCCTCCCCTCTCTCTCCTCATCAAGTCCCCCTGTTACTTTCTCCTCTCCACTCCTCTCTCATCAAGTCCCTGTTACTATCTCTCTCCCTCTCCCTCTCCTCATCAAGTCCCCCTGTTACCATCTCCTCCCTCCCTCTCTCTCCTCATCAAGTCCCCCTGCTATCTCTCTCCCTCTCCCTCTCTCTCTCTCATCCAAGTCACCCTGTTACTATCTCTCTCTCCCTCCAGCTCTCTCCTCCTCATCAAGTCCCCCTGTTACTATCTCTCTCTCTCCCTCCCTCTCTCTCTCCTCATCAAGTCCCCTGTTACTATCTCCCTCCCCTCTCTCTGTCCTCATCAAGTTCCCCTGTTACTATCTCTCTCCTCCTTCTCTCTCCTCATCAAGTCCCCCTGTTACTATCTCTCTCCTCTCTCTCTCTCTCTCCTCATCAAGTCCCCCTGTTACTATCTCCCTCCCTCTCTCTGTCCTCTCATCAAGTTCCCCTGTTACCATCTCCCTCCCTCCCTCTCTCTCTCCTCATCAAGTCCCCCTGTTACTATCTCTCTCCCTCTCTCTCTCTCATCAAGTCCCCCTGTTACTATCTCTCTCCTCCCTCTCTCCTCATCAAGTCCCCTGTTACTATCTCCCTCCCTCCCTCCTCTCTCTCTCTCTCATCAAGTCCCCCTGTTACCATCTCCCTCCCTCCCTCTCTCCTCATCAAGTCCCCCTGTTACTATCTCTCTCCCTCCTCCCTCTCTCCTTTTCTCCTCATCAAGTCCCCTGCTACTATCTCTCTCCCATCTCTCCAATATCATCAAGTCCCCATTACTATCTCTCTCCCTCCTCCCTCTCCTCTCTCCTCATCAAGTGCCCCTGTTACTATCTCTCTCTCCCTCCCTCTCTCTCTCATCAAGTCCACCTGTTACTATCTCTCCCTCCCCTCTCTCCTCATCAAGTCCCCCTGTTACTATCTCTCTCCCTCCCTCCCTCTCTCTCTCTCCTCATCAGTGCCCCTGTTACTTTCTCTCTCACTCCCTCTCTCTCTCTCTCCTCCTCATCAAGTCCCCCTGTTACTATCTCTCTCTCTCCTCATCAAGTCCCCTGTTACTATCTCTCCCCTCCCTCTCCTCCCTCTCCTCATCAGTCCCCCTGTTACTATCTCTCTCCCTCTCCCTCTCTCCCTCTCCTCATCCAAGTCCCCTGTTTACTATCTCTCCCTCTCCCTCTCTCCTCTCCTCATCAAGTCCCCCTGTTACTATCTCTCTCCCTCTCCCCCTCTCCCTCTCCTCTCCTCATCAGTCCCCTATTTACCACCATCTCCCTCCCTCTCTCTCTCCTCATCAAGTCCCCCTGTTACTATCTCTCTCTCCTCTCTCTCTCCTCATCAAGTCCCCCTGTTAATCTCTCTCTCCCTCTCCCTCTCTCTCTCTCCTCATCCAAGTCCCCCTGTTCACTATCTCTCTCCCTCTCCCTCTCTCTATCTCCTCATCAAGTCCCTGTTACTCTCTCTCTCCTCTCCCTCTCTATCCTCATCAAAGTCCCCCCTGTTGCTCTCTCTCTCCCCCTCCCTCTCTCTCTCCTCATCAAGTCCCCTGTTACCATCTCCCTCCCTCCCCTCTCTCCTCATCAAGTCCCCCTGTTACTATCTCTCTCCCTCCTCTCTCACTCCTCATCAAGTCCCCTGTTACTATCTCTCTCTCTCCTCATCAAGTTCCCTGTTAATATCTCTCTCCTCCCTCTCTCTCTCCTCATCAAGTGCCCCTGTTACTATCTATCTCCCTCCCTCCCTCTCCTCTCTCTCTCCTCCCATCAAGTCCCCTGTTACTTTCTCTCTCACTCCCTCTCTCTCCTCCTCAAGTCCCCCTGTTACTATCTCTCTCCCTCCGCTCTCTCTCCCATCAAGTCCCCTGTTACAATCTCTCTCCCTCCCTCTCTCTCCTCCTACAAGTACCTGTTACTATCTCTCCCTCTCTCTCTCCTCATCAAGTCCCCTGTTACCATCTCCCTCCCCTCCCTCTCTCTCTCATCAAGTCCCCCTGTTACTATCTCTCCCTCTCCCTCTCTCTCTCCTCATCAAGTCACCCTGTTACTATCTCTCTCCCTCCTCTCTCCTCATCAAGTCCCCTGTTACTATCTCTC
>NW_025748479.1:0-15000 GCF_021184085.1 Oncorhynchus gorbuscha
CCTCTGGTTCCCTGAGATGGCCTGTCTGGCCCCTCTGGTTCCCTGAGATGGCCTGTCTGGCCCTCTGGTTCCCTGAGATGGCCTGTCTGGCCCTCTGGTTCCCTGAGATGGCCTGTCTGGCCCTCTGGTTCCTGAGATGGCCTGTCTGGCCCTCTGGTTCCCTGAGATGGCCTGTCTGGCTCTCTGGTTCCCTGAGATGGCCTGTCTGGCTCTCTGGTTCCCTGAGATGGCCTGTCTGGTTCCCAGAGATGGCCTGTCTGGCTTTCTGGTTCCCGAGAGATGGCCTGTCTGGATGAGGATAAAGCCTCATTAACTTTTTGTGAAATATGTACAACAACGTCTCCTCCCTCCTCACCCCTGTCTCCCTGTCTCCTCCTTCCTCTGTCTCTCTCCTCTCTCTAATGTTGTGCAGTATAGATATGGAGGAGATTTCTTAGTGTGTTTTTGTCTTTTTGATAAGTAGAGTTATTTCATTGGATTCACATTTTGGTAAACAATTTGGCAGCCCTAAATGCTATATAGGAAGGAAGGTAAAGCTGGCCTATGGCCATTCTCAGATAATCTGTTTCTCATGGTCAAGAGTTCTTTAGGTGCCTTTTGGCAAAGTCTAAGTGGCAGTTATGTGCTTTTAACTGAGGAGTGGCTTCCCGTCTGGCCACTCTACCATAAGGTCTGATTGGTGAAGTGCTGCAGAGGTGGTTGTCCTTCTGGAGGTTTCTCTGATCTCCACAGAGGAACTCTGGAGCTCTGTCAGAGTGACCATCGGGTACTTGGTCACCTCCTGGCCCAAGGCCCTTCTCCCTGATTGCTCAGTTTGGCCGGTCAATTGAATTTACCACTTATTTTAGAATAAGGCTGTAACATAACAAAATGTGTGAAAAAGTCAAGGGGTCTGAATACTTCCTGAATGCCCTGTATGGCGTGTTTTGGGCAGGGCAGAGATAGTCAAGGCCAGGGCTTGCTTGGCAGATGTAGGCCCAGGATTTGGGTTTTGTCAGAAACAACCACTAGTCTACATGTAATCTGGGATTAACTGTATTCGGACACGTAATCCCAGTATATTGCTGTGTCATAATATGTATGTATTATGGAGAGACTGTGAGAGACTGTGAGAGACTGTGAGAGACTGTGAGAGACTGTGAGAGACTGTGGGAGACTGTGAGACACTGTGAGACACTGTGGGAGACTGACTGTGGGAGACTGACTGTGGGAGACTGACTGTGGGAGACTGACTGTGGGTGAGAGACACTGTGAGACACTGTGAGACACTGTGGGAGACTGTGAGAGACTGTTCCGTATGCTATACATCCAGCTGGACTCCCTGCCTGCTCCTTATGCTATACATCCATCTGGACTCCCTGTCTGCTCCTTATGCTATACATCCAGCTGGACTCCCTGCCTGCTCCTTATGCTACACATCCAGCTGGACTCCCTGTCTGCTCCTTATGCTGTACATCCAGCTGGACTCCCTGTCTGCTCCTTATGCTATACATCCAGCTGGACTCCCTGTCTGCTCCTTATGCTATACATCCAGCTGGACTCCCTGCCTGCTCCTTATGCTATACATCCAGCTGGACTCCCTGCCTGCCCCTTATGCTATACATCAGCTGGACTCCTGTCTGCTCCTTATGCTATACATCCAGCTGGACTCCTGTCTGCTCCTTATGCTGTACATCCAGCTGGACTCATGCTGGACTCCCTGCCTCTATACTTGCATGTTGTAATGCTATACATCCAGCTCCCCTTATGCTATACATCCAGCTGGACTCCCTGTCTGCTCCTTATGCTATACATCCAGCTGGACTCCCTGCCTGCCTTGCATGTTGTAAAGCTCCTTATGCTATACATCCAACTGGACTCCCTGTCTGCTCCTTATGCTATACATCCAGCTGGACTCCCTGCCTGCTCCTTATGCTATACATCCAGCTGGACTCCCTGTCTGCTCCTTATGCTACACATCAGCTGGACTCCCTGTCTGCTCCTTATGCTACATCCAGCTGGACTCCTGCCTGCTCCTTATGCTATACATCCAGCTGGACTCCCTGCCTGCCTTGCATGTTGTGAGGCTCCTTATGCTATACAACCCTCTCTCTCCTTCTACCTACTGTCAGATACGGTTCTGTTTAGAATGTCTATTCCTGAAGTGCATAAATTCATTATCTGTTTCTTCCGAGTGTGAGGATAGTGGGTCCTGACTGAAGCTCTCGCTATACTACCGTAATGTCTGTCTGCTCTAGTATCAACCCAACGGTCTCAGTAAAATACTATGGGAAGTAGATTGTCCAATAGGGCTGCTCTTCTTCACCACTGTAGTCCATAACAGCCTGGAAACAATGCTGAATCAATGGCAGTAAAACCAGGGTTATTGCCAATTGGACATCGACCAATCAATGCACTCCGTCTAGGGTCCCATCCAATCAATTTTCTTCCTTTTAAGAGTGACGTTCAATCACCAGCGGGCAGAAGACCTCCGATAAGAAACGGTTATCGTGGTGCAAATGGCACCCTATTCCCTCTGAGCCCTGGTCTATAGTAGTGTTCTATGTAGGGCCCTGGTCTATAGTAGTGTTCTATATAGGGCCTTGATCTATAGTAGTGTTCTATGTAGCGCCCTGGTCTATAGTAGTGTTCTATATAGGGTTCTGGTCTATAGTAGTGTTCTATGTAGGGCCCTGGTCTATAGTAGTGTTCTATGTAGGGCCCTGGTCTATAGTAGTGTTCTATATAGGGCCTTGATCTATAGTAGTGTTCTATATAGGGCCCTGGTCTATAGTAGTGTTCTATATAGGGCCTGGTCTATAGTAGTGTTCTATATAGGGCCCTGGTCTATAGTAGTGTTCTATATAGGGCCCTGGTCTAGTAGTGTTCTATATAGGGCCCTGGTCTCTAGTAGTGTTCTATATATAGGGCCCTGGTCTATAGTAGTGTTCTATGTAGGGCCCTGGTCTATGTAGTGTTCTATATAGGGCCCTGGTCTATAGTAGTGTTCTATAGGGCTCTGGTCTATAGTAGTGTTCTATATAGGGCCCTGGTCTATAGTAGTGTTCTATATAGGGCCCTGGTCTATAGTAGTGTTCTATATAGGGCCCTGGTCTATAGTAGTGTTCTATATAGGCCCTGGTCTATAGTAGTGTTCTATATAGGGCCCTGGTCTATAGTAGTGTTCTATATAGGGCCCTGGTCTATAGTAGTGTTCTATATAGGGCCCTGGTCTATAGTAGTGTTCTATATAGGGCCCTGGTCTATAGTAGTGTTCTATATAGGGCCCTGGTCTATAGTAGTGTTCTATATAGGGCCCCTGGTCTATAGTAGTGTTCTATATAGGGCCCTGGTCTATAGTAGTGTTCTATATAGGGCCCTGGTCTATAGTAGTGTTCTATATAGGGCCCTGGTCTATAGTAGTGTTCTATATAGGGCCCTGGTCTATAGTAGTGCCCTGGTCTATATAGGGCCCTGGTCTATAGTAGTGTTCTATATAGGGCCCTGGTCTATAGTAGTGTTCTATATAGGGCCCTGGTCTATAGTAGTGTCTATAGGGCCCTGGTCTATAGTAGTGTTCTATATAGGGCCCTGGTCTATAGAAGTGTTCTCTATATAGGGCCCTGGTCTATAGTAGTGTTCTATATAGGGCCCTGGTCTATAGTAGTGGTCTATATAGGGCCCTGGTCTATAGTAGTGGTCTATATAGTGGCCCCTGGTCTATAGTAGTGTTCTATATAGGGCCCTGGTCTATAGTAGTGTTCTATATAGGGCCCTGGTCTATAGTAGTGTTCTATATAGGGCCCTGGTCTATAGTAGTGTTCTATAGTAGGGCCCTGGTCTATAGTAGTGTTCTATATAGGGCCCTGGTCTATAGTAGTGGTCTATATAGGGCCCTGGTCTATAGTAGTGTTCTATATAGGGCCCTGGTCTATAGTAGTGGTCTATATAGGGCCCTGGTCTATAGTAGTGTTCTATATAGGGCCCTGGTCTATAGTAGTGTTCTATATAGGGCCTGGTCTATATAGTGGTCTATATAGGGCCCTGGTCTATAGTAGTGTTCTATATAGGGCCTGGTCTATAGTAGTGTTCTATATAGGGCCCTGGTCTATAGTAGTGTTCTATATAGGGCCCTGGTCTATAGTAGTGTTCTATATAGGGCCCTGGTCTATAGTAGTGGTCTATATAGGGCCCTGGTCTATAGTAGTGTTCTATATAGGGCCCTGGTCTATAGTAGTGTTCTATATAGGCCCCTGGTCTATAGTAGTGTTCTATATAGGGCCCTGGTCTATAGTAGTGTTCTATATAGGGCCCTGGTCTATAGTAGTGTTCTATAGGGCCCTGGTCTATAGTAGTGTTCTATATAGGGCCCTGGTCTATAGTAGTGTTCTATATAGGGCCCTGGTCTATAGTAGTGTTCTATATAGGGCCCTGGTCTATAGTAGTGTTCTATATAGGGCCCTGGTCTATAGTAGTGTTCTATATAGGGCCCTGGTCTATAGTAGTGTTCTATATAGGGCCCTGGTCTATAGTAGTGTTCTATATAGGGCCCTGGTCTATAGTAGTGTTCTATATAGGGCCCTGGTCTATAGTAGTGTTCTATATAGGGCCCTGGTCTATAGTAGTGTTCTATATAGGGCCCTGGTCTATAGTAGTGTTCTATATAGGGCCCTGGTCTATAGTAGTGGTCTATAGGGCCCTGGTCTATAGTAGTGGTCTATATAGGCCCTGGTCTATAGTAGTGTTCTATAGTAGGGCCCTGGTCTATAGTAGTGTTCTATATAGGGCCCTGGTCTATAGTAGTGTTCTATATAGGGCCCTGGTCTATAGTAGTGTTCTATATAGGGCCCTGGTCTATAGTAGTGGTCTATATAGGGCCCTGGTCTATAGTAGTGTTCTATATAGGGCCTGGTCTATAGTAGTGTTCTATATAGGGCCCTGGTCTATAGTAGTGGTCTATATAGGGCCCTGGTCTATAGTAGTGGTCTATATAGGGCCCTGGTCTATAGTAGTGGTCTATATAGGGCCCTGGTCTATAGTAGTGGTCTATATAGGGCCCTGGTCTATAGTAGTGGTCTATTAGGGCCCTGGTCTATAGTAGTGTCTATATAGGGCCCTGGTCTATAGTAGTGGTCTATATAGGGCCCTGGTCTATAGTAGTGGTCTATATAGGGCCCTGGTCTATAGTAGTGGTCTATATAGGGCCCTGGTCTATAGTAGTGGTCTATATAGGGCCCTGGTCTATAGTAGTTTTCTATATAGGGCCCTGGTCTATAGTAGTGTTCTATATAGGGCCCTGGTCTATAGTAGTGTTCTATATAGGGCCCTGGTCTATAGTAGTGTTCTATATAGAGCCCTGGTCTATAGTAGTGTTCTATATAGAGCCCTGGTCTATAGTAGTGTTCTATATAGGGCCCTGGTCTATAGTAGTGTTCTATATAGGGCCCTGGTCTATAGTAGTGTTCTATATAGGGCCCTGGTCTATAGTAGTGTTCTATATAGGGCCCTGGTCTATAGTAGTGTTCTATATAGGGCCCTGGTCTATAGTAGTGTTCTATATAGGGCCCTGGTCTATAGTAGTGGTCTATATAGGGCCCTGGTCTATAGTAGTGTTCTATATAGGGCCCTGGTCTATAGTAGTGGTCTATATAGGGCCCTGGTCTATAGTAGTGGTCTATATAGGGCCCTGGTCTATAGTAGTGTTCTATATAGAGCCCTGGTCTATAGTAGTGTTCTATATAGAGCCCTGGTCTATAGTAGTGTTCTATATAGAGCCCTGGTCTATAGTATTGTATAGTAGTGTTCTATATAGAGCCCTGGTCTATAGTATTGTATAGTAGTGTTCTATATAGAGCCCTGGTCTATAGTAGTGTTCTATATAGAGCCCTGGTCTATAGTATTGTATAGTAGTGTTCTATATAGAGCCCTGGTCTATAGTAGTGTTCTATATAGAGCCCTGGTCTATAGTAGTGTTCTATATAGAGCCCTGGTCTATAGTATTGTATAGTAGTGTTCTATATAGAGCCCTGGTCTATAGTAGTGTTCTATATAGAGCCCTGGTCTATAGTAGTGTTCTATATAGAGCCCTGGTCTATAGTATTGTATAGTAGTGTTCTATATAGAGCCCTGGTCTATAGTAGTGTTCTATATAGAGCCCTGGTCTATAGTAGTGTTCTATATAGAGCCCTGGTCTATAGTATTGTATAGTAGTGTTCTCTATAGAGCCCTGGTCTATAGTAGTGTTCTATATCCCTGGTCTCTAGTAGTGTTCTCTCCCTGGTCTATAGTAGTGTTCTATATCCTCTCTATAGTAGTGTTCTCTCTCCCTGGTCTATCTAGTGTTCTCCCTGGTCTATAGTATTGTATAGTAGTGTTCTATATAGGGAATAGGGAAACTATAATAACTCAGCCACTTCCTGTCTGGGAAGATCTGCTAACGCTAGCTGTTAGGCCTCAAGGCTTTTTGTCGTATTAGTAGGTCTTGACTCCAGACAGACAGGTCCTCTACACAGAGGATTTCTCCTCTCTCTAACGGCTAATCATGTAATGGTGGCCAATCATTGTGTCTGTCTGTCTCTGTGTGGTTTTAATCGCAAGCTCTCTCGTCATCCAGCCAGGCCCAGCTCTCCTATCTGTAGCTGTCCCTGTCGGAGGGAGGCAGTCTGGTTAGTGATGAGGATCCTGGGTCTGTCAGTGCTGACATCAGTCTCGGAGTTCTTTCTCCAACCTGAGTTTTGTCTGTTGGACTTCAGGCTTGTTCTGTACTGTGGTTCTCATTAACTCTTCTCCCTCTCTCTCTCTCTCTCTCTCTCTCTCTCTCTCTCTCTCTCTCTCTCTCTCTCTCTCTCTCTCTCTCTCTCTCTCTCTCTCTCTCTCTGTCTCTCTCTCTCTCTCTCTCTCTCTCTCTCTGTCTCTCTCTCTCTCTCTCTCTCTCTCTCTCTCTCTCTCTCTCTCTCTCTCTCTCTCTCTCTCTCTCTCTCTCTCTCTCTCTCTCTCTCTCTCTCTCTCTCTCTGTCTCTCTCTCTCTCTGTCTCTCTCTCTCTCTCTCTCTCTCTCTCTGTCTCTCTCTCTGTCTCTCTCTCTGTCTCTCTCTGTCTCTCTCTCTGTCTCTCTGTCTCTCTGTCTCTCTGTCTCTCTGTCTCTCTGTCTCTCTCTGTCTCTCTGTCTCTCTGTCTCTCCCTCTCTCTCTCTCTCTCTCTCTCTCTCTCTCTCTCTCTTCTCTCTCTCTCTTCTCTCTGTCTCTCTCTCTCTCTCTCTCTATCTCTCTTTCTCTTCTGTCTCTGTCTCTCTTTCTCTCTCTTGTCTCTCTCTCTCTGTCTCTCTCTCTTTTCTCTCTCTCTCTCTGTCTCTCTCTGTCTCTCTCTGTCTCTCTCTCTCTCTCTCTCTCTCTCTCTCTCTCTCTGTCTCTCTCTCTCTCTCTCTCTCTCTCTCTCTCTGTCTCTCTCTCTCTGTCTGTCTGTCTCTCTCTCTCTGTCTCTCTCTCTCTCTCAGGTTTCCCATCGTCAGCAGGCAACAGTTTTGACTCCTCCAGGATGACAACCCTCCTCACTGGCTCACGTCCCTTCAGGCCCTTACAGAGATGGATGCTCCGTCTATCCCCAGCTCCACTGCGAACCCTCTGTCCCCCAGCAGCCCAACTCACAGCGGCCAGGTCCGTCCTCACCACAGACCCAGCTGGGCCTCCCTTCCCACCACCATCCACAGCCTCTCTCAACCCCCACCCAGTCGGCCACTTCCACTCCCCACCTCCAGGCTTCCAGACTGCTTTCAGATCCCGGCTCAGACACCCTCAGAGCTGCTACAGAGCCCGGCATGGACCGCCACTAGGGGGATGCTGTGAAGTGGACTTCAGATTCCACTCTTTAAATCCCCACAGAAACATAAATTAAACTAAATCGGATGTAATTAACAAATCAAAAACATTAAGAGATGTTGTTCTTCCTGGTGAGCTGGTTTTCTGATCCTGTGTTCCATCTTGGTTGGGTTGTTTCAGTTCTCTGTCTCTCTCTCTGTCTCTCTCTGTCTCTCTCTGTCTGTCTACCTGATCCTGTCAAGAGCGCCCTGGCCCTGTCCTGTCTACCTGGCCCTGTCTGTCTGTCTACCTGGCCCTGTCTGGCCCTGTCTGTCTGTCTTCCTGGCCCTGTCTGTGATCCTGTTTTCCATCTTGGTTGGGTTGTTTCAGTTGGTCTATAGAGGTAAACTACTGCTACGCTGTCTGTCTGTCTACCTGTCTCTGTCTCTCTACCTGGCCCTGTCTGTCTCTCTACCTGGCCCTGTCTGTCTCTCTACCTGGCCCTGTCTACCTGGCCCGGTCTGTCTGTCTACCTGGCCCGGTCTGTCTGTCTACCTGGCCCGGTCTGTCTGTCTACCTGGCCCGGTCTGTCTGTCTACCTGGCCCGGTCTGTCTGTCTACCTGGCCCGGTCTGTCTGTCTACCTGGCCCGGTCTGTCTGTCTACCTGTCTGTCTGTCTGTCTGTCTGTCTACCTGGCCCGTCTGTCTGTCTGTCTGTCTGTCTGTCTGTCTGTCTGTCTGTCTACCTGGCCCGCTCTGTCTGTCTGTCTGTCTGTCTACCTGGCCCGCTCTGTCTGTCTGTCTGTCTACCTGGCCCGCTCTGTCTGTCTGTCTACCTGGCCCGCTCTGTCTGTCTGTCTACCTGGCCCGCTCTGTCTGTCTGTCTACCTGGCCCGCTCTGTCTGTCTGTCTACCTGGCCCGCTCTGTCTGTCTGTCTACCTGGCCCGCTCTGTCTGTCTGTCTACCTGGCCCGCTCTGTCTGTCTGTCTACCTGGCCCTGTCTGTCTGTCTACCTGGCCCTGTCTGTCTGTCTACCTGGCCCTGTCTGTCTGTCTACCTGGCCCTGTCTGTCTACCTTTTGACGGCAAGCTAAAGAGGAACATTTGAAGATGTCAAAACAAAATATTGGCGAATGATCCAGATATTAAAATATTGTGTTTTATCACAAATATAACTGAACGTAGGAGGCAATAAAACCATGTTTGAAGGGATGTATGCGACCGTCGTGATTGGTTGGTTGACTGAAATGAAACGAGTCACTTCAAAGCTACAAATCAGATCTATCTCAAACGGGGGACCCCGTTACCTGTATAGTTCACTACTTCCAAGGACCCATGGGGGGCTCTGGTCTAAAGCGGTGTCCTACATAGGTTTTGGGGTTCGTCCCCTCACCCCCGTTTTGTTGATACGCAGCTTCCTGCCAGACCCTCGAGACGTACGCTTCTGATTCGCAGATCAAATCGGAGTACGTCCCACTTCCTCTTTGGAACTTACGTTGGATTCCATTTGCTCTATGGAAGTATGGAAGTCCAGGCACCACACCCTTAATCACATCACAATCAACTTTTACCGGTTGAACGTGGACACAAATATAATACTTTTTGTTTAATTTCCCCTCTGGAAATATTATTTTGATATATGCAAAAATTTAGGTTGATATTTCATTTTAAAAAATGAGCATATTTGCATATCACTTAAATACATTGTGCTGGACACTGGGTTTAAATGCATTGTTCTGGACACTGGGTTTAAATACATTTTGCTGGACACTGGGTTTAAATACATTGTTCTGGACACTGGGTTTAAATACATTGTTCTGGACACTGGGTTTAAATACATTGTTCTGGACACTGGGTTTAAATACATTGTTATTTAATATTTAATATTACTATTTAATTTCGTTAGGACACTCCACGACTGGATTTATACATAACAGATTGTGAATGAAACCTTTTTTTACATTATTTCTATCTGTTAAAAATACTCAAATGCAATTTTTATCAGGAGAAAATGTAGAATAATAATCTAGAATTTTTAAAAATTTGACGACACGTCAACAAATCCCTAATGTATAAAGTCTGGGATAATATATCTCAGGATAACCACACACCATCTGGGTGACCACCGATGCTTTCTGAAGATGAGGAAACAGAGTTGTTGTGTGGTAAGTCTGTCAGTCTGGGATAATAGATCTCAGGATAACCACACACCATCTGGGTGACCACCGATGCTTTCTGAAGATGAGGAAACAGAGTTGTTGTGTGGTAAGTCTGTCAGTCTGGGATAATAGATCTCAGGATAACCACACACCATCTGGGTGACCACCGATGCTTTCTGAAGATGAGGAAACAGAGTTGTTGTGTGGTAAGTCTGTCAGTCTGGGATAATAGATCTCAGGATAACCACACACCATCTGGGTGACCACCGATGCTTTCTGAAGATGAGGAAACAGAGTTGTTGTGTGGTAAGTCTGTCGGGTAATAGAGGATAACCACACACCAGGGTTAGAAACAGTACACAGGTAATCTAGGACTGCTACCACCGATGCTTTATGGGTTGGTTATGTACAGTACCAGGCAAACGTTTAGGACACATCTACTCATTCAGGGTTTTCTTAGTTTAAAAAAAACTATTTTCTACATTGTAAAATAATAGGTTAGTTTACAGGTTAGTTTACAGGTTAGTTTACTCTACAGGTTAGTTTACAGGTTAGTTTACAGGTTAGTTTTTACTCTACAGTTTAGTTTAGATCTCAGGATAACCACACTCTGGGTGACCATGTTAGTTTACAGGTTAGTTTACAGGTTAGTTTAGTTCTACAGGTTAGTTTACAGGTTAGTTTACAGGTTATTTACTCTACAGGTTAGTTTACACATCTAGTTTACAGGTTGGTTTTAGTTTACAGGTTTTACTCTACAGGTTAGTTTACAGGTTAGTTTACAGGTTAGTTTACTCTACAGGTTAGTTTACAGGTTAGTTTTATTTACAGGTTAGTTTACAGGTTAGTTTACTCTACAGGTTAGTTTACAGGTTAGTTTACAGGTTAGTTTACAGGTTAGTTTACAGGTTAGTTTACTCTTACAGGTTAGTTTACAGGTTAGTTTACTCTACAGTTGTTACTCTGTTTACAGGTTAGTTTACTCTACAGGTTAGTTTACTTTACAGGTTAGTTTACTCTACAGGTTAGTTTACAGGTTAGTTTACTCTACAGGTTAGTTTACAGGTTAGTTTACAGGTTAGTTTACTCTACAGGTTAGTTTACAGGTTAGTTTACTCTACAGGTTAGTTTACAGGTTAGTTTACAGGTTAGTTTACTCTACAGGTTAGTTTACAGGTTAGTTTACAGGTTAGTTTACTCTACAGGTTAGTTTACAGGTTAGTTTACTCTACAGGTTAGTTTACAGGTTAGTTTACAGGTTAGTTTACTCTACAGGTTAGTTTACTCTACAGGTTAGTTTACTCTACAGGTTAGTTTACAGGTTAGTTTACTCTACAGGTTAGTTTACTCTACAGGTTAGTTTACTCTACGGGTTAGTTTACTCTGCGGGTTAGTTTACTCTGCGGGTTAGTTTACTCTGCGGGTTAGTTTACTCTACAGGTTAGTTTACTCTACAGGTTAGTTTACAGGTTAGTTTACTCTACAGGTTAGTTTACTCTACAGGTTAGTTTACTCTACAGGTTAGTTTACTCTACAGTTTAGTTTACAGGTTAGTTTACTCTACAGGTTAGTTTACAGGTTAGTTTACTCTACAGTTTAGTTTACAGGTTAGTTTACTCTACAGTTTAGTTTACAGGTTAGTTTACAGGTTAGTTTACTCTACAGGTTAGTTTACTCTACAGGTTAGTTTACTCTTAGTTTACAGGTTAGTTTACAGGTTAGTTTACAGGTTAGTTTACTCTACAGGTTAGTTTACAGGTTAGTTTACTCTTACAGGTTAGTTTACTCTACAGGTTAGTTTACAGGTTAGTTTACTCTTTACAGGTTAGTTTACAGGTTAGTTTACTCTACAGGTTAGTTTACAGGTTAGTTTACTTAGTTTACTACAGGTTAGTTTACTCTACAGGTTAGTTTACTCTACAGGTTAGTTTACAGGTTAGTTTACTCTACAGGTTAGTTTACTCTAGGTTAGTTTACTCTACAGGTTAGTTTACTCTACAGGTTAGTTTACTCTACAGGTTAGTTTACTCTACAGGTTAGTTTACTCTACAGGTTAGTTTACTCTACAG
The DNA here is from genome assembly GCF_021184085.1 of Oncorhynchus gorbuscha. Classification (NCBI taxonomy): domain Eukaryota; kingdom Metazoa; phylum Chordata; class Actinopteri; order Salmoniformes; family Salmonidae; genus Oncorhynchus; species Oncorhynchus gorbuscha. Next base: position 12,000 of record NW_025748479.1, read on the forward strand.
GTTAGTTTACAGGTTAGTTTACTCTACAGGTTAGTTTACTCTACAGGTTAGTTTACTCTACAGGTTAGTTTACTCTACAGGTTAGTTTACTCTACAGGTTAGTTTACTCTACAGTTTAGTTTACAGGTTAGTTTACTCTACAGGTTAGTTTACAGGTTAGTTTACAGGTTAGTTTACTCTACAGGTTAGTTTACTCTACAGTTTAGTTTACAGGTTAGTTTACTCTACAGTTTAGTTTACAGGTTAGTTTACAGGTTAGTTTACTCTACAGGTTAGTTTACAGGTTAGTTTACTCTACAGGTTAGTTTACTCTGCAGGTTAGTTTACTCTACAGGTTAGTTTACAGGTTAGTTTACTCTACAGGTTAGTTTACAGGTTAGTTTACTCTACAGGTTAGTTTACTCTACAGTTTAGTTTACAGGTTAGTTTACTCTACAGGTTAGTTTACTCTACAGGTTAGTTTACAGGTTAGTTTACTCTACAGGTTAGTTTACAGGTTAGTTTACTCTACAGGTTAGTTTACAGGTTAGTTTACTCTACAGGTTAGTTTACTCTACAGGTTAGTTTACTCTGCAGGTTAGTTTACTCTACAGGTTAGTTTACAGGTTATTTTACTCTACAGGTTAGTTTACAGGTTAGTTTACTCTACAGGTTAGTTTACTCTACAGGTTAGTTTACAGGTTAGTTTACTCTACAGGTTAGTTTACTCTACAGGTTAGTTTACAGGTTAGTTTACTCTACAGGTTAGTTTACTCTACAGGTTAGTTTACTCTACAGGTTAGTTTACTCTGCAGGTTAGTTTACTCTGCAGGTTAGTTTACTCTACAGGTTAGTTTACTCTACAGGTTAGTTTACAGGTTAGTTTACTCTACAGGTTAGTTTACTCTAGGTTAGTTTACTCTACAGGTTAGTTTACAGGTTAGTTTACTCTACAGGTTAGTTTACTCTACAGGTTAGTTTACTCTACAGGTTAGTTTACTCTACAGGTTAGTTTACAGGTTAGTTTACTCTACAGGTTAGTTTACAGGTTAGTTTACTCTACAGGTTAGTTTACTCTACAGGTTAGTTTACTCTACAGGTTAGTTTACAGGTTAGTTTACTCTACAGGTTAGTTTACTCTGCAGGTTAGTTTACTCTACGGGTTAGTTTACTCTACGGGTTAGTTTACTCTACGGGTTAGTTTACAGGTTAGTTTACTCTACAGGTTAGTTTACTCTATCTACAGGTTAGTTTACTCTATCTACAGGTTAGTTTACTCTATCTACAGGTTAGTTTACTCTACGGGTTAGTTTACAGGTTAGTTTACTCTACAGGTTAGTTTACTCTACATGTTAGTTTACAGGTTAGTTTACTCCACAGGTTAGTTTACTCTATGGGTTAGTTTACAGGTTAGGTTAGTTTACAGGTTAGGTTACTCTCTACAGGTTAGTTTACTCTGCAGGTTAGTTTACTCTATCTACAGGTTAGTTTACTCTGCAGGTTAGTTTACTCTGCAGGTTAGTTTACTCTGCAGGTTAGTTTACTCTGCAGGTTAGTTTACTCTGCAACAGGTTAGTTTACTCTACAGGTTAGTTTCCAGGTGTAGTGAAAGCTCTCTGACTCCACAGGTTAGTTTACAGGTTAGTTTCTCTGCAGGTTAAGTTAGTTTCTCTGGTCTATTTATATCTGTAGGGTTCAGAAGGGGAGAGGGGTTGGGAGGACTCACATTTGTGCATCCCAAAAGGTGCCCTAACCCCTTTATAGTGTGTTACTATAGGGCTCTGGTCAAAGTACTTGCACTATATAGGGAATAGGGCTCTGGTCAAAAGTACTGCACTATATACTCTGGGAATAGGGCTCTGGTCTAAAGTAGTGCACTATATAGGGAATAGGGCTCTGGTCTAAAGTAGTGTACTCTGGTCAAAATATAGTCAAAGTACTACTATGTAGAGACCTCTGGTCTAGGGAATAGGGAATAGGTCTGGTCTAAAGTAGTGTACTATATAGGAATAGGGCTCTGGTCAAAAGTACTGCACTATAGGGAATAGGTCTCTGGTCTAAAGTAGTGCACTATATAGGGAATAGGGTTCTGGTCTAAAGTAGTGCACTATATAGGGAATAGGGGGTCTAAAGGCATTTGGACTACGCTTACCAGGCGTGGCTGCAAGCTGACCGTCTATCAGAGGAAGGAGCTGCTCCATGCCAGACCAGAAGGGGGTGACCACCTCTACCTCAAAGGGAGCATTGAGATGGACCTGTGACCCTCTCAGAACAGCACAGGTTGGGCCAGGAAGGAGACGGCGCCACTATGTGGGGCTTGTTGTGCTGTAACTGCCTGGACCATGCTGGTCATTTATGAACATTTTAACATCTTGGCCATGTTCTGTTATAATCTCCACCCGGCACAGCCAGAAGAGGACTGGCCTCCTCTCAGAGCCTGGTTCCTCTCTAGGTTTATAATCTCCACCTGGTACAGCCAGAAGAGGACTGGCCTCCTCTCAGAGCCTGGTTCCTCTCTAGGTTTATAATCTCCACCTGGTACAGCTAGAAGAGGACTGGCCTCCTCAGAGCCTGGTTCCTCTCTAGGTTTCTAATCTCCACCCGTCACAGCCAGAAGAGGACTGGCCACCCCTCATAGCCTGGTTCCTCTCTCTCTCTCCCTCTCTCTCTCGCTCTCCCTCTCTCCCTCTCGCTCTCTCTCTCCCTCTCGCTCCCTCTCTCGCTCTCTCTCGCTCCGCTCTCTCGCCCTCTCCTCTCTCTCTCTCTCTCTCTCTCTCTCTCTCTCTCTCTCTCTCCTCCCTCTCGCTCTCTCGCTCTCTCGCTCTCTCTCTCTCTCCTCTCGCTCTCTCTCCCTCTCCTCCCTCCTCGCTCTCTCCCTCTCTCTCGCTCTCCCTCTCGCTCTCTGTCCCTCTCCCCTCCATCTCCTCTCTCTCTCTCGCTCGCTCTCTCTGTCTCGCTCTCTCTCTGTCTCGCTTCTCTCTGTCTCGCTCTCTCTCTGTCTCGCTGCGCCCTCTGTCTCGCT
>NW_025748479.1:17500-34471 GCF_021184085.1 Oncorhynchus gorbuscha
ATGCCAAGAGAACCAAGCTGGCTGGAGAACTAACATCCCATAATGCCAAGAGAACCAAGCTGGCTGGAGAACTAACATCCCATAATGTCAAGAGAACCAAGCTGGCTGGAGAACTAACATCCCATAATGTCAAGAGAACCAAGCTGGCTGGAGAACTAACATCCCATAATGTCAAGAGAACCAAGCTGGCTGGAGAACTAACATCCCATAATGCCAAGAGAACCAAGCTGGCTGGAGAACTAACATCCCATAATGCCAAGAGAACCAAGCTGGCTGGAGAACTAACATCCCATAATGTCAAGAGAACCAAGCTGGCTGGAGAACTAACATCCCATAATGCCAAGAGAACCAAGCTGGCTGGAGAACTAACATCCCATAATGTCAAGAGAACCAAGCTGGCTGGAGAACTAACATCCCATAATGTCAAGAGAACCAAGCTGGCTGGAGAACTAACATCCCATAATGCCAAGAGAACCAAGCTGGCTGGAGAACTAACATCCCATAATGCCAAGAGAACCAAGCTGGCTGGAGAACTAACATCCCATAATGTCAAGAGAACCAAGCTGGCTGGAGAACTAACATCCCATAATGTCAAGAGAACCAAGCTGGCTGGAGAACTAACATCCCATAATGTCAAGAGAACCAAGCTGGCTGGAGAACTAACATCCCATAATGTCAAGAGAACCAAGCTGGCTGGAGAACTAACATCCCATAATGCCAAGAGAACCAAGCTGGCTGGAGAACTAACATCCCATAATGTCAAGAGAACCAAGCTGGCTGGAGAACTAACATCCCATAATGCCAAGAGAACCAAGCTGGCTGGAGAACTAACACTTGACTGCATCCCAAATGGCACCCTATTCCCTTTCTAGTTCCACTAGCCCTCACAGGGCCCTGATCAAAAGTAGTGCACTAAAATAGGGAATAGGTTGCCATTTGCCCTACATGTAGCAGCTACTCTACTCCTCTGGGATATGGTCATGCTCTCATTGGGTGAAGTGACTGCCGTGTTTGTTGAGCTAATTGGCTGAGCCAAGCTGGGAAACATCCAGTAACATCAGTCCTCATTTGGAAAGTGTGTGTGTGTGTGTTATATCTACATCCTCCTAGAACAAGTCAGCCTGTTAGAATCCTGAAAGTATGTCCCATATGGCACCCTATTCTCTATATAGTGCACTACCTTAGACAAGGGCCCTATTCGCTATATAGTGCACTACCTTAGACAAGGGCCCTATTCGCTATATAGTGCACTACCTTAGACAAGGGCCCTATTCGCTATATAGTGCACTACTATAGACCAGAGCCCTATTCCTATATAGTGCACTACCTTAGACAAGGGCCCTATTCGCTATATAGTGCACTACTATAGACCAGAGCCCTATTCCCTATATAGTACACTACCTTAGACAAGGGCCCTATTCGCTATATAGTGCACTACTATAGACCAGAGCCCTATTCCTATATAGTGCACTACTATAGACCAGAGCCCTATTCCTATGTAGTACACTACCTTAGACAAGGGCCCTATTCGCTATATAGTGCACTACTATAGACCAGAGCCCTATTCCCTATATAGTGCACTACTATAGACCAGAGCCCTATTCCCTATGTAGTACACTACTTTAGACCAGAGCCCTATTCCCTATATAGTACACTACTTTAGACCAGAGCCCTATTCCCTATATAGTACACTACTTTAGACCAGAGCCCTATTCCCTATATAGTACACTACTATAGACCAGAGCCCTATTCCCTATATAGTGCACTACTATAGACCAGAACCCTATGGCACCCTATTCCCTATATAGTGCACTACTATAGACCAGAGCCCTATTCCCTATATAGTGCACTACTATAGACCAGAGCCCTATTCCCTATGTAGTACACTACTTTAGACCAGAGCCCTATTCCCTATATAGTACACTACTTTAGACCAGAGCCCTATTCCCTATGTAGTACACTACTTTAGACCAGAGCCCTATTCCCTATATAGTACACTACTTTAGACCAGAGCCCTATTCCCTATATAGTGCACTACTTTAGACCAGAGCCCTATTCCCTATATAGTACACTACTATAGACCAGAGCCCTATTCCCTATATAGTGCACTACTATAGACCAGAGCCCTATGGCACCCTATTCCCTATATAGTGCACTACTTTAGACCAGAGCCCTATTCCCTATATAGTACACTACTTTAAACAGGGCCTTTTTCCCTATATAGTGCACTACCTTAGACCAGAGCCCTATTCCCTATGTAGTGCACTACTTTCGACCAGAGCCCTATTCCCTATATAGTACACTACTTTAGACCAGAGGCCTATTCCCTATATAGTACACTACTTTAGACCAGAGCCCTATTCCCTATGTAATAATAATAATAATAATATATGCCATTTAGCAGACGCTTTTATCCAAAGCGACTTACAGTCATGTGTGCATACATTCTCCCTCATCATTCATGACAAATAGAACATCTAGGTTGATTCATGGCTTAACATAGTGCTATATATCATTTTGGCATTATAAATGCCTTTTGGACATGGTTCACTGACTTTTGGGCTTGTAAACTGACTTTCATTGATCGTACATGGCAAATGGACATAACATCCTGATTTGGCACTTTCAAATCTTTCATATTGCATTTGAACCTTTCTTATGGCATTACACCCCCCCCAAAAAAAGTAACTTTTGACTTTGACTTTTGACTTCCTATGAAATCATATTGCAGATGGACAAAACATATGCCTTATGTACAAGTAAAAAAATAAATATGACTAAAGTATGTTGATACAGTTGTTATACATGTGTAATTGATACAAAAATTGAAAGAATTTCGAAAAACGGTCCAGAAAGCACTGTTATATTTTTCAAAATTTTACTCTTGGGTCTTGACTTGTGCTACATTTGCCATAGGAAAAATTACAGTGGAGCGCAAATTTCGCCACCTGTTGGATTCTTAAAGTGTTACAACTGGCATTTTCCATATGGCATTTGCAATCAACTTTGAATGAAACAACGCCGAATTGAGTGGTATTGAACACCGTGTATATGTTTCGTACGGTGCCAATATGTTCCCATTCATTTTTGTACATTTCAGGGGGGTGTTCCCTTACAGTACTTATGTGTGGCATTTGGACATTTCTAATGCCATTTGGCCACGATTCACTGACTTTTGACTTCATGTGATCATATATTGCAAATGGACAAAACATAGGCCACAATGGTATGTTCATACGGTTATTATAAATACATATGTATTATTGACATAATTACATTATGGCAGACCAGCTAGATCTACTGTCTCTATTATAATATTTACATTTACATTTAAGTCATTTAGCAGACGCTCTTATCCAGAGCGACTTACAAATTGGTGCATTCACCTTATGACATCCAGTGGAACAGCCACTTTACAATAGTGCATCTACATATTTTAAGGGGGGTGAGAAGGATTACTTTGTCCTATCCTAGGTATTCCTTAAAGAGGTGGGGTTTCAGGTGTCTCCGGAAGGTGGTGATTGACTCCGCTGTCCTGGCGTCGTGAGGGAGTTTGTTCCACCATTGGGGAGCCAGAGCAGCGAACAGTTTTGACTGGGCTGAGCGGGAACTGTACTTCCTCAGTGGTAGGGAGGCGAAAGCAGGCCAGAGGTGGATGAACGCAGTGCCCTTATTTGGGTGTAGGGCCTGATCAGAGCCTGGAGGTACTGAGGTGCCGTTCCCCTCACAGCTCCGTAGGCAAGCACCATGGTCTTGTAGCGGATGCGAGCTTCAACTGGAAGCCAGTGGAGAGAGCGGAGGAGCGGGGTGACGTGAGAGAACTTGGGAAGGTTGAACACCAGACGGGCTGTGGCGTTCTGGATGAGTTGTAGGGGTTTAATGGCACAGGCAGGGAGCCCAGCCAACAGCGAGTTGCAGTAATCCAGACGGGAGATGACAAGTGCCTGGATTAGGACCTGTGCCGCTTCCTGTGTGAGGCAGGGTCGTACTCTGCGGATGTTATAGAGCATGAACCTACAGGAACGGGCCACCGCCTTGATGTTAGTTGAGAACGACAGGGTGTTGTCCAGGATCACGCCAAGGTTCTTAGCGCTCTGGGAGGAGGACACAATGGAGTTGTCAACCGTGATGGCGAGATCATGGAACGGGCAGTCCTTTCCCGGGAGGAAGAGCAGCTCCGTCTTGCCGAAGTTCAGCTTGAGGTGGTGATCCGTCATCCACACTGATATGCCTGCCAGACATGCAGAGATGCGATTCGCCACCTGGTCATCAGAAGGGGGAAAGGAGAAGATTAATTGTGTGTCGTCTGCATAGCAATGATAGGAGAGACCATGTGAGGTTATGACAGAGCCAAGTGACTTGGTGTATAGCGAGAATAGGAGAGGGCCTAGAACAGAGCCCTGGGGGACACCAGTGGTGAGAGCGCATGGTGAGGAGACAGATTCTCGCCACGCCACCTGGTAGGAGCGACCTGTCAGGTAGGACGCAATCCAAGCGTGGGCCACGCCGGAGATGCCCAACTCGGAGAGGGTGGAGAGGAGTATCTGATGGTTCACAGTATCGAAGGCAGCCGATAGGTCTAGAAGGATGAGAGCAGAGGAGAGAGAGTTAGCTTTAGCGGTGCGGAGCGCCTCCGTGATACAGAGAAGAGCAGTCTCAGTTGAATGACTAGTCTTGAAACCTGACTGATTTGGATCAAGAAGGTCATTCTGAGAGAGATAGCGGGAGAGCTGACCAAGGACGGCACGTTCAAGAGTTTTGGAGAGAAAAGAAAGAAGGGATACTGGTCTGTAGTTGTTGACATCGGAGGGATCGAGTGTAGGTTTTTTCAGAAGGGGTGCAACTCTCGCTCTCTTGAAGACGGAAGGGACGTAGCCAGCGGTCAGGGATAAGTTGATGAGCAAGGTGAGGTAAGGAGAAGGTCTCCGGAAATGGTCTGGAGAAGAGAGGAGGGGATAGGGTCAAGCGGGCAGGTTGTTGGGCGGCCGGCCGTCACAAGACGCGAGATTTCATCTGGAGAGAGAGGGGAGAAAGAGGTCAGAGCACAGGGTAGGGCACTGTGAGCAGAACCAGCGGTGTCGTTTGACTTAGCAAACGAGGATCGGATGTCGTCGACCTTCTTTTCAAAATGGTTGACGAAGTCATCTGCAGAGAGGGAGGAGGGGGGGGGGGGAGGAGGATTCAGGAGGGAGGAGAAGTTGGCAAAGAGCTTCCTAGGGTTAGAGGCAGATGCTTGGAATTTAGAGTGGTAGAAAGTGGCTTTAGCAGCAGAGACAGAGGAGGAAAATGTAGAGAGGAGGGAGTGAAAGGATGCCAGGTCCGCAGGGAGGCGAGTTTTCCTCCATTTCCGCTCGGCTGCCCGGAGCCCTGTTCTGTGAGCTCGCAATGAGTCGTCAAGCCACGGAGGCGGGAAGGGAGGACCGAGCCGGCCTGGAAGATAGGGACATAGAGAGTCAAAGGATGCAGAAAGGGAAGAGAGGAGGGTTGAGGAGGCAGAATCAGGAGATAGGTTGGAGAAGGTTTGAGCAGAGGGAAGAGATGATAGGATGGAAGAGGAGAGAGTAGCGGGGAGAGAGAGCGAAAGGTTGGGACGGCGCGATACCATCCGAGTAGGGGCAGTGTGGGAAGTGTTGGATGAGAGCGAGAGGGAAAAGGATACAAGGTAGTGGTCGGAGACTTGGAGGGGAGTTGCAATGAGGTTAGTGGAAAAACAGCATCTAGTAAAGATGAGGTCGGCGTATTGCCTGCCTTGTGAGTAGGGGGAAGGTGAGAGGGTGAGGTCAAAAGAGGAGAGGAGTGGAAAGAAGGAGGCAGAGAGGAATGAGTCAAAGGTAGACGTGGGGAGGTTAAAATTACGCCCAGAACTGTGAAGGTGAGCCATCCTCAGGAAAGGAGCTTATGTAGTACACTACTTTAGACCAGAGCCCTATTCCCTATATAGTACACTACTTTAGACCAGAGCCCTATTCCCTATATAGTGCACTACTTTAGACCAGAGCCCTATTCCCTATATAGTACACTACTATAGACCAGAGCCCTATTCCCTATATAGTGCACTACTATAGACCAGAGCCCTATGGCACCCTATTCCCTATATAGTGCACTACTTTAGACCAGAGCCCTATTCCCTATATAGTACACTACTTTAAACAGGGCCTTTTTCCCTATATAGTGCACTACCTTAGACCAGAGCCCTATTCCCTATGTAGTGCACTACTTTCGACCAGAGCCCTATTCCCTATATAGTACACTACTTTAGACCAGAGCCCTATTCCCTATATAGTACACTACCTTAGACAAGGGCCCTATTCCCTATGTAGTACACTACTATAGACCAGAGCCCTATTCCCTATATAGTACACTACTATAGACCAGAGCCCTATTCCCTATATAGTACACTACTATAGACCAGAGCCCTATTCTATATAGTACACTACTTTAGACCAGAGCCCTATTCCCTATATAGTACACTACCTTAGACAAGGGCCCTATTCCCTATGTAGTACACTACTATAGACCAGAGCCCTATGGCACCCTATTCCCTATATAGTTTTTTATTTATTTTATTTCACCTTTATTTAACCAGGTAGGCAAGTTGAGAACAAGTTCTCATTTACAACTGCGACCTGTCCAAGATAAAGCAAAGCAGTTCGACAGATACAACGACACAGAGTTACACATGGAGTAAAACAAACATACAGTCAATAATACAGTATAAACAAGTCTATATACAATGTGAGCAAATTAGGTGAGAAGGGAGGTAAAGGCAAAAAAGGCCATGGTGGCAAAGTAAATACAATATAGCAAGTAAAACACTGGAATGGTAGTTTTGCAATGGAAGAATGTGCAAAGTAGACATAAAAATAATGGGGTGCAAAGGAGCAAAATAAATAAATAAATTAAATACAGTTGGGAAAGAGGTAGTTGTTTGGGCTAAATTATAGGTGGGCTATGTACAGGTGCAGTAATCTGTAAGATGCTCTGACAGTTGGTGCTTAAAGCTAGTGAGGGAGATAAGTGTTTCCAGTTTCAGAGATTTTTGCAGTTCGTTCCAGTCACTGGCAGCAGAGAACTGGAAGGAGAGGCGGCCAAAGAAAGAATTGGTTTTGGGGGTGACCAGAGAGATATACCTGCTGGAGCAAGTGCTACAGGTGGGAGATGCTATGGTGACCAGCGAGCTGAGATAAGGGGGGACTTTACCTAGCAGGGTCTTGTAGATGACATGGAGCCAGTGGGTTTGGCGACGGTATGAAGCGAGGGCCAGCCAACGAGAGCGTACAGGTCGCAATGGTGGGTAGTATATGGGGCTTTGGTGACAAAACGGATTGCACTGTGATAGACTGCATCCAATTTGTTGAGTAGGGTATTGGAGGCTATTTTGTAAATGACATCGCCAAAGTCGAGGATTGGTAGGATGGTCAGTTTTACAAGGGTATGTTTGGCAGCATGAGTGAAGGATGCTTTGTTGCGAAATAGGAAGCCAATTCTAGATTTAACTTTGGATTGGAGATGTTTGATATGGGTCTGGAAGGAGAGTTTACAGTCTAACCAGACACCTAAGTATTTGTAGTTGTCCACGTATTCTAAGTCAGAGCCGTCCAGAGTAGTGATGTTGGACAGGCGGGTAGGTGCAGGTAGCGATCGGTTGAAGAGCATGGATTTAGTTTTACTTGTATTTAAGAGCAATTGGAGGCCACGGAAGGAGAGTTGTATGGCATTGAAGCTTGCCTGGAGGGTTGTTAACACAGTGTCCAAAGAAGGGCCGGAAGTATACAGAATGGTGTCGTCTGCGTAGAGGTGGATCAGGGACTCACCAGCAGCAAGAGCGACCTCATTGATGTATACAGAGAAGAGAGTCGGTCCAAGAATTGAACCCTGTGGCACCCCCATAGAGACTGCCAGAGGTTCGGACAGCAGACCCTCCGATTTGACACACTGAACTCTACCAGAGAAGTAGTTGGTGAACCAGGCGAGGCAATCATTTGAGAAACCAAGGCTGTCGAGTCTGCCGATGAGGATGTGGTGGTTGACAGAATCGAAAGCCTTGGCCAGATCAATGAATACGGCTGCACAGTAATGTTTCTTATCGATGGCGGTTAAGATATCGTTTAGGACCTTGAGCGTGGCTGAGGTGCACCCATGACCAGCTCTGAAACCAGATTGCATAGCAGAGAAGGTATGGTTAGATTCAAAATGGTCGGTAATCTGTTTGTTGACTTGGCTTTCGAAGACCTTAGAAAGGCATGGTAGGATAGATATAGGTCTGTAGCAGTTTGGGTCAAGAGTGTCCCCCCCTTTGAAGAGGGGGATGACCGCAGCTGCTTTCCAATCTTTGGGAATCTCAGACGACACGAAAGAGAGGTTGAACAGGCTAGTAATAGGGGTGGCAACAATTTCGGCAGATAATTTTAGAAAGAAAGGGTCCAGATTGTCTAGCCCGGCTGATTTGTAGGGGTCCAGATTTTTCAGCTCTTTCAGAACATCAGCAGAATGGATTTGGGAGAAGGAGAAATGGGGAAGGCTTTGGCAAGTTGCTGTTGGGGGTGCAGTGCTGTTGACCGGGGTAGGAGTAGCCAGGTGGAAAGCATGGCCAGCCGTAGAAAAATGCTTATTGAAATTCTCAATTATGGTGGATTTATCAGTGGTGACAGTGTTTCCTATCTTCAGTGAAGTGGGCAGCTGGGAGGAGGTGTTCTTATTCTCCATGGACTTTACAGTGTCCCAGAACTTTTTTGAGTTAACAGAGAGAGTCATTAATCCACCCACACTTTGCAGAGAGAGTCATTAATCCACCCACACTTTGCAGAGAGAGTCCTTAATCCACCCACACTTAACAGAGAGAGTCCTTAATCCACCCACACTTTGCAGAGAGAGGCATTAATCCACCCACACTTTGCAGAGAGAGCCATTAATCCACCCACACTTTGCAGAGATAGTCATTAATCCACCCACACTTTGCAGAGAGAGGCATTAATCCACCCACACTTTGCAGAGAGAGTCATTGATCCACCCACACTTTGCAGAGAGAGTCATTAATCCACCCACACTTTGCAGAGAGAGTCATTAATCCACCCACACTTTGCAGAGAGAGTCATTAATCCACCCACACTTTGCAGAGAGAGTCATTAATCCACCCACACTTAACAGAGAGAGATTAATCCACCCACACTAATCATTAATCCACCCACACTTAACAGAGAGAGCCAATAATCCACCCACACTTAACAGAGAGAGTCATTAATCCACCCACACTTTGCAGAGAGAGTCATTAATCCACCCACACTTAACAGAGAGTCATTAATCCACCCACACTTAACAGAGAGAGTCATTAATCCACCCACACTTTGAGAGAGAGTCATTAATCCACCCACACTTAACAGAGAGAGTCATTAATCCACCCACACTTAACAGAGAGAGTCATTAATCCACCCACACTTAACAGAGAGTCATTAATCCACCCACACTTAACAGAGAGAGTCATTAAATCACTTAACAGAGAGTGTCCATTAATCCACCCACACTTAACAGAGAGAGCCATTAATCCACCCACACTTAACAGAGAGAGTCATTAATCCACCCACACTTAACAGAGAGTCATTAATCCACCCACACTTAACAGAGAGAGTCATTAATCCACCCACACTTAACAGAGAGAGCCATTAATCCACCCACACTTAACAGAGAGAGCCATTAATCCACCCACACTTAACAGAGAGAGTCATTAATCCACCCACACTTAACAGAGAGAGCCATTAATCCACCCACACTTAACAGAGAGAGTCATTAATCCACCCACACTTAACAGAGAGCCATTAATCCACCCACACTTAACAGAGAGAGTCATTAATCCACCCACACTTAACAGAGAGAGGCATTAATCCACCCACACTTAACAGAGAGAGTCATTAATCCACCCACACTTTGCAGAGAGAGTCATTAATCCACCCACACTTAACAGAGAGAGTCATTAATCCACCCACACTTAACAGAGAGAGTCATTAATCCACCCACACTTAACAGAGAGAGTCATTAATCCACCCACACTTTGCAGAGAGAGTCATTAATCCACCCACACTTAACAGAGAGAGTCATTAATCCACCCACACTTAACAGAGAGAGTCATTAATCCCCCACACTTAACAGAGAGAGCCATTAATCCACCCACACTTAACAGAGAGAGGCATTAATCCACCCACACTTAACAGAGAGAGCCATTAATCCACCCACACTTAACAGAGAGAGCCATTAATCCACCCACACTTAACAGAGAGAGCCATTAATCCACCCACACTTAACAGAGAGAGCCATTAATCCACCCACACTTAACAGAGAGCCATTAATCCACCCACACTTAACAGAGAGAGCCATTAATCCACCCACACTTAACAGAGAGAGTCATTAATCCACCCACACTTAACAGAGAGAGTCATTAATCCACCCACACTTAACAGAGAGAGCCATTAATCCACCCACACTTAACAGAGAGAGCCATTAATCCACCCACACTTAACAGAGAGCCATTAATCCACCCACACTTAACAGAGAGTCATTAATCCAGTCATTAATCACCCACACTTAACAGAGAGAGTCATTAATCCACCCACACTTAACAGAGAGCCATTAATCCACCCACACGTAACAGAGAGAGGCATTAATCCACCCACACTTAACAGAGAGAGCCATTAATCCACCCACACTTAACAGAGAGAGTCATTAATCCACCCACACTTAACAGAGAGCCATTAATCCACCCACACTTAACAGAGAGAGCCATTAATCCACCCACACTTAACAGAGAGTCCATTAATCCACCCACACTTAACAGAGAGCCATTAATCCACCCACACTTAACAGAGAGTCATTAATCCACCCACACTTAACAGAGAGAGTCATTAATCCACCCACACTTAACAGAGAGTCATTAATCCACCCACACTTAACAGAAGAGGCATTAATCCACCCACACACAGAGAGTCATTAATCAGAGAGAGAGTCATTAATCCACCCACACTTAACAGAGAGTCATTAATCCACCCACACTTAACAGAGAGTCATTAATCCACCCACACTTAACAGAAGAGTCATTAAACCACCCACACTTAACAGAGAGAGTCATTAAACCACCCACACTTAACAGAGAGAGTCATTAAACCACCCACACTTAACAGAGAGAGTCATTAATCCACCCACACTTAACAGAGAGCCATTAATCCACCCACACTTAACAGAGAGAGTCATTAATCCACCCACACTTAACAGAGAGAGCCATTAATCCACCCACACTTAACAGAGAGAGTCATTAATCCACCCACACTTAACAGAGAGAGTCATTAATCCACCCACACTTAACAGAGAGAGTCATTAATCCACCCACACTTAACAGAGAGTCATTAATCCACCCACACTTAACAGAGAGAGCCATTAATCCACCCACACTTAACAGAGAGAGTCATTAAACCACCCACACTTAACAGAGAGAGTCATTAATCCACCCACACTTAACAGAGAGAGCCATTAAACCACCCACACTTAACAGAGAGCCATTAAACCACCCACACTTAACAGAGTTAGGCATTAAACCCCCCACACTTAACAGAGAGAGTCATTAATCCACCCACACTTAACAAAGAGAGCCATTAATCCACCCACACTTAACAGAGAGTCATTAATCCACCCACACTTAACAGAGAGAGCCATTAATCCACCCACACTTAACAGAGAGCCATTAATCCACCCACACTTAACAGAGAGTCATTAATCCACCCACACTTAACAGAGAGAGCCATTAATCCACCCACACTTAACAGAGAGTCATTAATCCACCCACACTTAACAGAGAGAGTCATTAATCCACCCACACTTAACAGAGAGAGTCATTAATCCACCCACACTTAACAGAGAGAGCCATTAATCCACCCACACTTAACAGAGAGAGGCATTAATCCACCCACACTTAACAGAGAGAGTCATTAATCCACCCATACTTAACAGAGAGAGCCATTAATCCACCCACACTTAACAGAGAGAGTCATTAATCCACCCACACTTAACAGAGAGTCATTAATCCACCCACACTTAACAGAGAGAGTCATTAATCCACCCACACTTAACAGAGAGAGCCATTAATCCACCCACACTTAACAGAGAGAGTCATTAATCCACCCACACTTAACAGAGAGAGCCATTAATCCACCCACACTTAACAGAGAGTCATTAATCCACCCACACTTAACAGAGAGAGCCATTAATCCACCCACACTTAACAGAGAGCCATTAATCCACCCACACTTAACAGAGAGTCATTAATCCACCCACACTTAACAGAGAGAGCCATTAATCCACCCACACTTAACAGAGAGAGCCATTAATCCACCCACACTTAACAGAGAGAGTCATTAATCCACCCACACTTAACAGAGAGAGCCATTAATCCACCCACACTTAACAGAGAGAGAGCCATTAATCCACCCACACTTAACAGACAGCCATTAATCCACCCACACTTAACAGAGAGAGGCATTAATCCACCCACACTTAACAGAGAGTCATTAATCCACCCACACTTAACAGAGAGTCATTAATCCACCCACACTTAACAGAGAGCCATTAATCCACCCACACTTAACAGAGAGTCATTAATCCACCCACACTTAACAGAGAGAGTCATTAATCCACCCACACTTAACAGAGAGAGTCATTAATCCACCCACACTTAACAGAGAGAGTCATTAATCCACCCACACTTAACAGAGAGAGTCATTAATCCACCCACACTTAACAGAGAGAGCCATTAATCCACCCACACTTAACAGAGAGCCATTAATCCACCCACACTTAACAGAGAGAGGCATTAATCCACCCACACTTAACAGAGAGAGTCATTAATCCACCCACACTTAACAGAGAGAGGCATTAATCCACCCACACGCAGAGTCATTAATCCACCCACACTTAACAGAGAGAGTCATTAATCCACCCACACTTAACAGAGAGCCATTAATCCACCCACACTTAACAGAGAGAGGCATTAATCCACCCACACTTAACAGAGAGTCATTAATCCACCCACACTTAACAGAGAGTCATTAATCCACCCACACTTAACAGAGAGAGTCATTAATCCACCCACACTTAACAGAGAGAGTCATTAATCCACCCACACTTAACAGAGAGAGTCATTAATCCACCCACACTTAACAGAGAGTCATTAATCCACCCACACTTAACAGAGAGAGCCATTAATCCACCCACACTTAACAGAGAGAGTCATTAATCCACCCACACTTAACAGAGAGAGTCATTAATCCACCCACACTTAACAGAGAGAGGCATTAAACCCCTTTGACTCTTTCAACACACAAACTTAAATGCTGAAGAACACTTTTAAACGATGTAGATATCTGGGCCGTATTCATTAGTCACCAAACGGAAGAAAACAGAATGAAACCGAGCGAGAGAGAGATGGAGACTTTTGGAACGTTTCCAATAAGGAATTGACCTCTAGCCATTAGCTGGCAGATACAGTATGGGAAGGCTAGTGAGGATACGTGACCAGACTATAATGGGTTAGATCGATTTTATTATTTTATTTTTTAACATAAAACCCTCAATATTTATTGGAAGGAGCTGATGTAAAAAAAGGGATTTATAAATTCATTTGATTGATCGAAGCTCATCGCCATTCACTTTCATCCCCCTGTGAAGATCATCATCACTTATTTCATGTGTAGCTCTAATAAGCTGCATGGTTTCCCTGAGTCGTAGTGGGAGGACCAACACACCTCATATCGTCACGTGACTCCGTGTTTACTTCAATAGGCCGGTTATGTCAACATTTATCGCATGAAGTCGTTTCCACGGACATCTATCTCTCGTTACAACACACAACAACACAGTTCCCAACATGTCGAAACAAACTAATCATCATGTCGGCATTTCTAAAATTGTTCACGAAACTTCTTGATTCTATCACAAGTATGACTTGACTTAAACACTGTGGATGGAAACGCGGTTGGTGAGGCCCAAATGAACGTGACCCTGGTGTGTTCTCCTGTGTTGAGTCATAGTAGAATGTTTATAGTTGTGACTGTAGTAGAAAGGTTAAAGAGGGAGACCACCTAACTCAGTGAGACTCACCTCAGGTAACAGGGGTTAGAGAGGGAGACCACCTAACTCAGTGAGACTCACCTCAGGTAACAGGGGGAGACCACCTAACTCAGTGAGACTCACCTCAGGTAACAGGGGAGACCACCTAACTCAGTGAGACTCACCTCAGGTAACAGGGGTTAGAGAGGAGACCACCTAACTCAGAGAGACTCACCTCAGGTAACAGGGGGAGACCACCTAACTCAGTGAGACTCACCTCAGGTAACAGGGGTTAGAGAGGAGACCACCTAACTCAGTGAGACTCACCTCAGGTAACAGGGGTTAAGACCACCTAACTCAGTGAGACTCACCTCAGGTAACAGGGGTTAAAGAGGAGACCACCTAACTCAGTGAGACTCACCTCAGGTAACAGGAGTTAAAGAGGAGACCACCTAACTCAGTGAGACTCACCTCAGGTAACAGGGGAGACCACCTAACTCAGTGAGACTCACCTCAGGTAACAGGGGAGACCACCTAACTCAGTGAGACTCACCTCAGGTAACAGGGGTTAAAGAGGAGACCACCTAACTCAGTGAGACTCACCTCAGGTAACAGGGGAGACCACCTAACTCAGTGAGACTCACCTCAGGTGACAGGGGGAGACCACCTAACTCAGTGAGACTCACCTCAGGTAACAGGGGAGACCACCCCTAACTCAGTGAGACTCACCTCAGGTAACAGGGGTTAGAGAGGGAGACCACCTAACTCAGTGAGACTCACCTCAGGTAACAGGGGTTAGAGAGGGAGACCACCTAACTCAGTGAGACTCACCTCAGGTAACAGGGGTTAGAGAGGAGACCACCTAACTCAGTGAGACTCACCTCAGGTAACAACCTTCATTAGCTATAGGTCCAACCTTCATTAGCTATAGGTCCAACCTTCATTAGCTATAGGTCCAACCTTCATTAGCTATAAGTCCAACCTTCATTAGCTATAGGTCCAACCTTCATTAGCTATAGGTCCAACCTTCATTAGCTATAGGTCCAACCTTCATTAGCTATAGGTCCAACCTTCATTAGCTATAGGTCCAAGCTTCATTAGCTATAGGTCCAACCTTCATTAGCTATAGGTCCAACCTTCATTAGCTATAGGTCCAACCTTCATTAGCTATAGGTCCAACCTTCATTAGCTATAGGTCCAACCTTCATTCTATTAGCTATAGGTCCAACCTTCATTAGCTATAGGTCCAACCTTCATTAGCTATAGGTCCAACCTTCATTAGCTATAGGTCCAACTATAGGTCCAAGCTTCATTAGCTATAGGTCCAACTTCATTAGCTATAGGTCAACCTTCATTAGCTCCAACCTTCATTAGCTATAGGTCCAACCTTCATTAGCTATAGGTCCAACCTTCATTAGCTATAGGTCCAACCTTCATTAGCTATAGGTCCAACCTTCATTAGCTATAGGTCCAACCTTCATTAGCTATAGGTCAACTCTTCATTAGCTATAGGTCCAAGCTTCATTAGCTATAGGTCCAACCTTCATTAGCTATAGGTCCAACCTTCATTAGCTATAGGTCCAAGCTTCATTAGCTATAGGTCCAAGCTTCATTAGCTATAGGTCCAACCTTCATTAGCTATAGGTCCAAGCTTCATTAGCTATAGGTCCAACCTTCATTAGCTATAGGTCCAACCTTCATTAGCTATAGGTCCAAGCTTCATTAGCTATAGGTCCAAGCTTCATTAGCTATAGGTCCAAGCTTCATTAGCTATAGGTCCAACCTTCATTAGCTATAGGTCCAACCTTCATTAGCTATAGGTCCAACTAAATTCCAACTCATTAGCTATAGCTATAGGTCCAACCTTCATTAGCTATAGGTCCAACCTTCATTAGCTATAGGTCCAACCTTCATTAGCTATAGGTCCAACCTTCATTAGCTATAGGTCCAACCTTCATTAGCTATAGGTCCAACCTTCATTAGCTATAGGTCCAACCTTCATTAGCTATAGGTCCAACCTTCATTAGCTATAGGTCCAACCTTCATTAGCTATAGGTCCAACCTTCATTAGCTATAGGTCCAACCTTCATTAGCTATAGGTCCAACCTTCATTAGCTATAGGTCCAACCTTCATTAGACTATAGATGTCCAACCTTCATTAGCTATAGGTCCAACCTCTTCATTAGCTATAGGTCCAACCTTCATTAGCTATAGGTCCAACCTTCATTATTGGTCAACCTTCATTAGCTATAGGTCCAACCTTCATTAGAGGTCCAACCTCACTAGTGGTCCAACCTTCATTAGCTATAGTTCATTAGCTATAGGTCCAACCTTACAAGGTCCAAGCTTCATTACTTTCATTGATCAGTGTGTCATTGATCATTGATCATTGTGAGCCATGTGCACAGTCACAGTGTTTAGTATAGGGTCAGAGTAGTGCACTAACTTTCTGGTTCAGTCCACCTATATTCTCTTTAGTGTGCACTACTTTTGACACAGAGAAAAGCACTACTTTTGACCAGAGTAGTACTACTTTTGACCAGAGTATAGACTAGTTTTGACCAGAGTAGCGCACTACTTTTGACCAGAGTAAGCACTAGTTTTTGACCAGAGTAGCGCACTAGTTTTGACCAGAGTAGCACTAGTTTTGACCAGAGTAGCGCACTAGTTTTGACCAGAGTAGCGCACTAGTTTTGACCAGAGTAGCGCACTAGTTTTGGCGGAGTTTTGACCAGAGTAGCGCACTAGTTTTTTTGAACAGAGTAGCGCACTAGTTTTGACCGGAGTAGCGCACTAGTTTTGACCGGAGTAGCGCACTAGTTTTGACCGAGTAGCGCACTAGTTTTGACCAGAGTAGCGCACTAGTTTTGAACGGAGTAGCGCACT